>NC_088401.1:735978-988478 GCF_034236695.1 Oncorhynchus nerka | reverse complement strand
TACCGCGGCCCTTAGCGATTGGCTGCTGATGAGGTCACGGCAAGAAGCTGCAATGTCCGTCATCTGCAGCAGGGTGGCGGCGTTGAGCACGTCTCTGACGCTACGGCTACTGACCAACAGACGGGAGGTGTAGATGAAGTTAAGGATCTGCTGTAGGCCCTGGGAGGGGAGACAAACAGGAGTTATCTACTGTAGGCCCTGGGAGGAGAGACAGACAGGAGTTATCTACTGTAGGCCCTGGGAGGGGAGACAGACAGGAGTTATCTACTGTAGGCCCTGAGAGGAGAGACAGACAGGAGTTATCTACTGTAGGCCCTGGGAGGGGAGACAGACAGGAGTTATCTACTGTAGGCCCTGGGAGGGGAGACAAACAGGAGTTATCTACTGTAGGCCCTGGGAGGAGAGACAGACAGGAGTTATCTACTGTAGGCCCTGGGAGGAGAGGCAGACAGGAGCTATCAATGTGGGTAACACTTTATTCGGATAGTTCATCTGCAGATGCAGTAACATTTCATCTATCTACACTGAACGAAAAAATAAACCCAACATGCAACAATTTCAACGATTTTACTGAGTTACAGTTCATAGAAAGGAAATAAATGTAATGAATTCATTAGGCCCTGATTTATGGATTTGACATGACTGGGAATACAGATATACGTCTGTTGGTGACAGATACATAAAAAAAGGAGTGTGGATCAGAAAACCAGTCAGTATCTGGTGTGACCACCATTTGCCTCATGCAGTACGACACATCTCCATAGAGTTGATCAGGCTGTTGATTGTGGCCTGTGGAATGTTGTCCCACTCCTCTTCAATGGCTGTGTGGAGTTGCATGGTTTGGAGGTCCTGGGCTGGCGTTGGCGTGGTTACACCTGGTCTGTGGTTGGTAGGCCGGTTGGAAGTATTGCCAAATTCTTTAAAACAATGTTGGAGGCAGCTTATGGGAAATTAAAATGCTTATGGTAGAGAAATTAAAATGTAATTATCTGGCAACAGCTCTGGTGGACATTCCTGCAGTCAGCATGCCATTTACACGCTTCATCAAAACTTGAGACATCTGACAGTCACTCAGCCCTCACCACTGACAACAGTCACTCAGCCCTCACCACTGACAACAGTCACTCAGCCCTCACCACTGACAACAGTCACTCAGCCCTCACCACTGACAACAGTCACTCAGCCCTCACCACTGACAACAGTCACTC
Source organism: Oncorhynchus nerka (assembly GCF_034236695.1). Lineage (NCBI taxonomy): Eukaryota > Metazoa > Chordata > Actinopteri > Salmoniformes > Salmonidae > Oncorhynchus > Oncorhynchus nerka. Next base: position 987,270 of record NC_088401.1, on the reverse strand, counting down.
AGCCCTCACCACTGACAACAGTCACTCAGCCCTCACCACTGACAACAGTCACTCAGCCCTCACCACTGACAACAGTCACTCAGCCCTCACCACTGACAACAGTCACTCAGCCCTCACCACTGACATCAGTCACTCAGCCCTCACCACTGACAACAGTCACTCAGCCCTCACCACTGACAACAGTCACTCAGCCCTCACCACTGACAACAGTCACTCAGCCTCACCACTGACAACAGTCACTCAGCCCTCACCACTGACAACAGTCACTCAGCCCTCACCACTGACAACAGTCACTCAGCCCTCACCACTGACATCAGTCCACTCAGCCCTCACCACTGACATCAGTCCACTCAGCCCTCACCACTGACAACAGTCACTCAGCCCTCACCACTGACAACAGTCACTCAGCCCTCACCACTGACAACAGTCACTCAGCCCTCACCACTGACAACAGTCACTCAGCCCTCACCACTGACAACAGTCACTCAGCCCTCACCACTGACATCAGTCACTCAGCCCTCACCACTGACATCAGTCCACTCAGCCCTCACCACTGACAACAGTCACTCAGCCCTCACCACTGACAACAGTCACTCAGCCCTCACCACTGACATCAGTCCACTCAGCCCTCACCACTGACATCAGTCCACTCAGCCCTCACCACTGACAACAGTCACTCAGCCCTCACCACTGACAACAGTCACTCAGCCCTCACCACTGACAACAGTCACTCAGCCCTCACCACTGACAACAGTCACTCAGCCCTCACCACTGACAACAGTCACTCAGCCCTCACCACTGACATCAGTCACTCAGCCCTCACCACTGACATCAGTCCACTCAGCCCTCACCACTGACAACAGTCACTCAGCCCTCACCACTGACAACAGTCACTCACATCTGTGACATTGAGTTGTGACAAAACTACACATTTTAGGATGGTGTCATGACGTTGTATTAGTTAATGTGATGACTGTTGCTCAACGAATGATTAAAGGTTTCTAATTGCGTGATTAACTGAATCAAGGCTAGTTGAGAACACCTTTATTTAACCAGGTAGGCTAGTTGAGAACACCTTTATTTAACCAGGTAGGCTAGTTGACAACACCTTTATTTAACCAGGTAGGCTAGTTGAGAACACCTTTATTTAACCAGGTAGGCTAGTTGAGAACACATTTATTTAACCAGGTAGGCTAGTTGAGAACACCTTTATTTAACCAGGTAGGCTAGTTGAGAACACCTTTATTTAACCAGGTAGGCTAGTTGAGAACACCTTTATTTAACCAGGTAGGCTAGTTGAGAACACCTTTATTTAACCAGGTAGGCTAGTTGAGAACACATTTATTTAACCAGGTAGGCTAGTTGAGAACACCTTTATTTAACCAGGTAGGCTAGTTGAGAACACCTTTATTTAACCAGGTAGGCTAGTTGAGAACACCTTTATTTAACCAGGTAGGCTAGTTGAGAACACCTTTATTTAACCAGGTAGGCTAGTTGAGAACACCTTTATTTAACCAGGTAGGCTAGTTGAGAACAAGTTCTCATTTGCAACTGCGACCTGGCCAAGATAAAGCGTAGCAATTCGACACATACAACAACACAGAGTTACACATGGAATAAACAAAACATACAGTCAATAACACAGTAGAACAAAAGAAAACAAAAAGTCTATATACAGTCAGTGCAAATGAGGTAAGTTAAGGAAATAAATAGGCCATGGTGGCGAAGTAATTACAATATAGCAATTAAACACTGGAATGGTAGATCGGCAGAAGATGAATGTGCAGGTAGACATACTGGGGTGCAAAGGAGCAAAATAAATAAATAAATACCAGTATGGGGATGAGGTAGGTGGATAGATGGGCTGTTTACAGATGGGCTATGTACAGGTGCAGTGATCTGTAAGCTGCTCTGACAGCTGGTGCTTAAAGCTAGTGAGGGAGATGTGAGTCTCCAGCTTCAGAGATTTTTGCAATTCGTTCCAGTCATGGGCAGCAGAGAACTGGACAGAAAGACGACCAAAGGAGGAATTGGCTTTGGGGGTGACCAGTGAGATATACCTGCTGGAGCGCGTGCTACGAGTGGGTGCTGCTATGGTGACCAGTGAGCTGAGATAAGGCGGGGCTTTACCTAGCAGAGACTTGTAGCCAGTGGATTTGGCGACGTGAATGAAGCGAGGGCCAACCAACGAGAGCGTACAGATGGTAATGGTGGGTAGTGTATGGGGCTTTGGTGACAAAACGGATGGCACTGTGATAGACTGCATCCAGTTTGTTGAGTAGAGTGTTGGACGCTATTTTATAGATGACATCAACGAAGTCAAGTCGTTTGGCAGCATGAGTGAAGGATGCTTTGTTGCGATATAGGAAGCAGATTCTAGATTTAATTTTGGATTGGTGATACTTAATGTGAGTCTGGAAGGAGAGTTTACAGTCTAGCCAGACACCTAGGTATTTGTAGTTGTCCACGTATTCTAAGTCAGAGCCGTCCAGAGTAGTGATGCTGGACGGGCGAGCAGGTGCGGGCAGCGATCGATTGAAAAGCATGTATTTAGTTTTACTTGCGTTTAAGAGCAGTTGGAGGCCACGGAAGGAGAGTTGTATGGCATTGAAGCTCATCTGGAGGTTAGTTAACACAGTGTCCAAGGAGGGGCCAGAAGTATACAGAATGGTGTCGTCTGCGTAGAGGTGGATCAGAGACTCACCAGTAGCAAGAGCAACATCATTGATGTATACAGAAAAGAGAGTCGGCCTGACAATTGAACCCTGTGGCACACCCATAGAGGCTGTCAGAGGTCCAGACAACAGGCCCTCCGATTTGACACATTTGGTCGATGAATACGGCTGCACAGTAATGTCTCTTATCGATGGCGGTTATGATGTCGTTTAGACCTTTGAGCGTGGCTGAGGTGCACCCATGACCAGCTCTGAAACCAGATTGCATAGCGGAGAAGGTATGGTGGGATTCGAAATGGTCAGTAATCTGTTTGTTAACTTGGCTTTCGAAGACCTTAGAAAGACAGGGTAGGATAGATATAGGTCTGTAGCAATTTGGGTCTAGAGTGTCACCCCCTTTGAAGAGGGGGATGACCGCGGCAGCTTTCCAATCTTTGGGAATCTCAGACGACACGAAAGAGAGGTAGAACAGGCTAGTAATAGGGGTTGCAACAATTTCGGCAGATCATTTTAGAAATAGAGGGTCCAGATTGTCTAGCCCGGCTGATTTGTAGGGGTCCAGATTTTGCAGCTCTTTCAGAACATCGGCTACCTGGATTTAGGTAAAGGAGAAATGGTGGGGGCTTTGGCGGGTTGCTGTGGAGGGTGCCGGGCAGTTGACCGGGGTAGGGGTAGCCATGTGGAAAGCATGGCCAGCCGTAGAGAAATGCTTATTGAAATTCTCAATTATAGTGGATTTATCCGTGGTGACAATGTTTCCTAGCCTCAGAGCAGTGGGCATCTGGGAGGAGGTGTTCTTATTCTCCATGGACTTTACAGTGTTTCCTAGCCTCAGAGCAGTGGGCAGCTGGGAGGAGGTGTTCTTATTCTCCATGGACTTTACAGTGTTTCCTAGCCTCAGAGCAGTGGGCAGCTGGGAGGAGGTGTTCTTATTCTCCATGGACTTTACAGTGTTTCCTAGCCTCAGAGCAGTGGGCAGCTGGGAGGAGGTGTTCTTATTCTCCATGGACTTTACAATGTTTCCTAGCCTCAGAGCAGTGGGCAGCTGGGAGGAGGTGCTCTTATTCTCCATGGACTTTACAATGTTTCCTAGCCTCAGAGCAGTGGGCAGCTGGGAGGAGGTGCTCTTATTCTCCATGGACTTTACAATGTTTCCTAGCCTCAGAGCAGTGGGCAGCTGGGAGGAGGTGCTCTTATTCTCCATGGACTTTACAATGTTTCCTAGCCTCAGAGCAGTGGGCAGCTGGGAGGAGGTGTTCTTATTCTCCATGGACTTTACAGTGTCTCCTAGCCTCAGAGCAGTGGGCAGCTGGGAGGAGGTGTTCTTATTCTCCATGGACTTTACAGTGTCTCCTAGCCTCAGAGCAGTGGGCAGCTGGGAGGAGGTGTTCTTATTCTCCATGGACTTTACAGTGTTTCCTAGCCTCAGAGCAGTGGGCAGCTGGGAGGAGGTGTTCTTATTCTCCATAGACTTTACAGTGTTTCCTAGCCTCAGAGCAGTGGGCAGCTGGGAGGAGGTGTTCTTATTCTCCATGGACTTTACAGTGTTTCCTAGCCTCAGAGCAGTGGGCAGCTGGGAGGAGGTGTTCTTATTCTCCATAGACTTTACAGTGTTTCCTAGCCTCAGAGCAGTGGGCAGCTGGGAGGAGGTGTTCTTATTCTCCATGGACTTTACAGTGTTTCCTAGCCTCAGAGCAGTGGGCAGCTGGGAGGAGGTGTTCTTATTCTCCATGGACTTTACAGTGTTTCCTAGCCTCAGAGCAGTGGGCAGCTGGGAGGAGGTGTTCTTATTCTCCATGGACTTTACAGTGTTTCCTAGCCTCAGAGCAGTGGGCAGCTGGGAGGAGGTGTTCTTATTCTCCATGGACTTTACAGTGTTTCCTAGCCTCAGAGCAGTGGGCAGCTGGGAGGAGGTGTTCTTATTCTCCATGGACTTTACAGTGTTTCCTAGCCTCAGAGCAGTGGGCAGCTGGGAGGAGGTGTTCTTATTCTCCATGGACTTTACAGTGTTTCCTATCTTCAGTGCAGTGGGCAGCTGGGAGGAGGTGTTCTTATTCTCCATGGACTTTATAGTGTCTCCTAGCCTCAGTGCAGTGGGCAGCTGGGAGGAGGTGTTCTTATTCTCCATGGACTTTACAGTGTTTCCTAGCCTCAGAGCAGTGGGCAGCTGGGAGGAGGTGTTCTTATTCTCCATGGACTTTACAGTGTTTCCTAGCCTCAGTGCAGTGGGCAGCTGGGAGGAGGTGTTCTTATTCTCCATGGACTTTACAGTGTTTCCTAGCCTCAGTGCAGTGGGCAGCTGGGAGGAGGTCCTCTTATTCTCCATGGACTTTACAGTGTTTCCTATCCTCAGTGCAGTGGGCAGCTGGGAGGAGGTCCTCTTATTCTCCATGGACTTTACAGTGTTTCCTAGCCTCAGAGCAGTGGGCAGCTGGGAGGAGGTGTTCTTATTCTCCATGGACTTTACAGTGTTTCCTATCCTCAGTGCAGTGGGCAGCTGGGAGGAGGTCCTCTTATTCTCCATGGACTTTACAGTGTTTCCTAGCCTCAGAGCAGTGGGCAGCTGGGAGGAGGTGCTCTTATTCTCCATGGACTTTACAGTGTCTCCTAGCCTCAGAGCAGTGGGCAGCTGGGAGGAGGTGCTCTTATTCTCCATGGACTTTACAGTGTTTCCTAGCCTCAGAGCAGTGGGCAGCTGGGAGGAGGTGTTCTTATTCTCCATGGACTTTACAGTGTTTCCTATCCTCAGTGCAGTGGGCAGCTGGGAGGAGGTCCTCTTATTCTCCATGGACTTTACAGTGTTTCCTAGCCTCAGAGCAGTGGGCAGCTGGGAGGAGGTCCTCTTATTCTCCATGGACTTTACAGTGTTTCCTAGCCTCAGAGCAGTGGGCAGCTGGGAGGAGGTGCTCTTATTCTCCATGGACTTTACAGTGTTTCCTAGCCTCAGAGCAGTGGGCAGCTGGGAGGAGGTGTTCTTATTCTCCATGGACTTTACAGTGTTTCCTAGCCTCAGAGCAGTGGGCAGCTGGGAGGAGGTGTTCTTATTCTCCATGGACTTTACAGTGTTTCCTAGCCTCAGTGCAGTGGGCAGCTGGGAGGAGGTGTTCTTATTCTCCATGGACTTTACAGTGTTTCCTAGCCTCAGAGCAGTGGGCAGCTAGGAGGAGGTGCTCTTATTCTCCATGGACTTTACAGTGTTTCCTAGCCTCAGAGCAGTGGGCAGCTGGGAGGAGGTGTTCTTATTCTCCATGGACTTTACAGTGTTTCCTAGCCTCAGTGCAGTGGGCAGCTGGGAGGAGGTGTTCTTATTCTCCATGGACTTTACAGTGTTTCCTAGCCTCAGTGCAGTGGGCAGCTGGGAGGAGGTCCTCTTATTCTCCATGGACTTTACAGTGTTTCCTATCCTCAGTGCAGTGGGCAGCTGGGAGGAGGTCCTCTTATTCTCCATGGACTTTACAGTGTTTCCTAGCCTCAGAGCAGTGGGCAGCTGGGAGGAGGTGTTCTTATTCTCCATGGACTTTACAGTGTTTCCTATCCTCAGTGCAGTGGGCAGCTGGGAGGAGGTCCTCTTATTCTCCATGGACTTTACAGTGTTTCCTAGCCTCAGAGCAGTGGGCAGCTGGGAGGAGGTGCTCTTATTCTCCATGGACTTTACAGTGTCTCCTAGCCTCAGAGCAGTGGGCAGCTGGGAGGAGGTGCTCTTATTCTCCATGGACTTTACAGTGTTTCCTAGCCTCAGAGCAGTGGGCAGCTGGGAGGAGGTGTTCTTATTCTCCATGGACTTTACAGTGTTTCCTATCCTCAGTGCAGTGGGCAGCTGGGAGGAGGTCCTCTTATTCTCCATGGACTTTACAGTGTTTCCTAGCCTCAGAGCAGTGGGCAGCTGGGAGGAGGTCCTCTTATTCTCCATGGACTTTACAGTGTTTCCTAGCCTCAGAGCAGTGGGCAGCTGGGAGGAGGTGCTCTTATTCTCCATGGACTTTACAGTGTTTCCTAGCCTCAGAGCAGTGGGCAGCTGGGAGGAGGTGTTCTTATTCTCCATGGACTTTACAGTGTTTCCTAGCCTCAGAGCAGTGGGCAGCTGGGAGGAGGTGTTCTTATTCTCCATGGACTTTACAGTGTTTCCTAGCCTCAGTGCAGTGGGCAGCTGGGAGGAGGTGTTCTTATTCTCCATGGACTTTACAGTGTTTCCTAGCCTCAGAGCAGTGGGCAGCTAGGAGGAGGTGCTCTTATTCTCCATGGACTTTACAGTGTTTCCTAGCCTCAGAGCAGTGGGCAGCTGGGAGGAGGTGTTCTTATTCTCCATGGACTTTACAGTGTTTCCTATCCTCAGTGCAGTGGGCAGCTGGGAGGAGGTCCTCTTATTCTCCATGGACTTTACAGTGTTTCCTAGCCTCAGAGCAGTGGGCAGCTGGGAGGAGGTGCTCTTATTCTCCATGGACTTTACAGTGTCTCCTAGCCTCAGAGCAGTGGGCAGCTGGGAGGAGGTGCTCTTATTCTCCATGGACTTTACAGTGTTTCCTAGCCTCAGAGCAGTGGGCAGCTGGGAGGAGGTGTTCTTATTCTCCATGGACTTTACAGTGTTTCCTATCCTCAGTGCAGTGGGCAGCTGGGAGGAGGTCCTCTTATTCTCCATGGACTTTACAGTGTTTCCTAGCCTCAGAGCAGTGGGCAGCTGGGAGGAGGTCCTCTTATTCTCCATGGACTTTACAGTGTTTCCTAGCCTCAGAGCAGTGGGCAGCTGGGAGGAGGTGCTCTTATTCTCCATGGACTTTACAGTGTTTCCTAGCCTCAGAGCAGTGGGCAGCTGGGAGGAGGTGTTCTTATTCTCCATGGACTTTACAGTGTTTCCTAGCCTCAGAGCAGTGGGCAGCTGGGAGGAGGTGTTCTTATTCTCCATGGACTTTACAGTGTTTCCTAGCCTCAGTGCAGTGGGCAGCTGGGAGGAGGTGTTCTTATTCTCCATGGACTTTACAGTGTTTCCTAGCCTCAGAGCAGTGGGCAGCTAGGAGGAGGTGCTCTTATTCTCCATGGACTTTACAGTGTTTCCTAGCCTCAGAGCAGTGGGCAGCTGGGAGGAGGTGCTCTTATTCTCCATGGACTTTACAGTGTCTCCTAGCCTCAGAGCAGTGGGCAGCTGGGAGGAGGTGCTCTTATTCTCCATGGACTTTACAGTGTTTCCTAGCCTCAGTGCAGTGGGCAGCTGGGAGGAGGTGCTCTTATTCTCCATGGACTTTACAGTGTTTCCTAGCCTCAGAGCAGTGGGCAGCTGGGAGGAGGTGTTCTTATTCTCCATGGACTTTACAGTGTTTCCTAGCCTCAGTGCAGTGGGCAGCTGGGAGGAGGTGTTCTTATTCTCCATGGACTTTACAGTGTTTCCTAGCCTCAGAGCAGTGGGCAGCTGGGAGGAGGTGTTCTTATTCTCCATAGACTTTACAGTGTTTCCTAGCCTCAGAGCAGTGGGCAGCTGGGAGGAGGTGTTCTTATTCTCCATGGACTTTACTGTCCCAGAACTTTTTGAGTTGATGGATGCAAATTTCTGTTTGAAAAAGTTTGCCTTAGCTTTTCTAACTGCCTGTGTATATTTGTTCCTAACTTCCCTGAAAAATTGCATATCACGGGGGCTATTCGATGCTAATGGAGAACTTCACAGGATGTTTTTGTGCTGGTCAAGGGCAGACAGGTCTGGCGTGAACCAAGGAGTATATCTATTCCTAGTTCTACATTTTTTGAGAGGGGCATGATTATTTAAGATGGTGAGGAAGGCACTTTTAAAGAATAGCCAGCCATCATCTACTGACGGGATGAGGTCAATGTCATTCCAGGATACCCCGGCCAGGTCGATTAGAAAGGCCTGCTCGCAGAAGTGTTTCGGGGTGCGTTTGACAGTGATGAGTGGTGGTCGTTTGGTCGCAGACCCATTACGGATGCAGGCAATAAGGCAGTGATCGCTGAGATTTTGATTGAAAACAGCAGAGGTGTATATGGAGGGCGAATTAGTTAGGATGACATCTATGAGGGTGCCCGTGTTTACTGGTTTGGGGTTGTACTTGGTAGGTTCATTGATAATTTGTGTGAGATTGAGGGCATCAAGCTTAGTTTGTAGGATGCCAGGGTGTTAAGCATGTCCCGGTTTAGGTCACCTAGTAGCATGAGCTCAGAAGATAGATGGGGGGCAATCAGTTCTCATATAGTATCGGGGGCACAGCTGGGGGCAGAGAGAGGTCTATAGCAAGCGGCAACAGTGAGAGACTTGTTTCTGGAAAGGGGAGCTCAAATTGTTTGGGTACAGACTTAGAAAGTAATACAAAACTCTGTAGGCTATCTTTGCAGTAAATTGCAACACCGCCCCCTTTGGCAGTTCTATCTTGGCGGAAAACATTATAGTTAGCAATGGAGATTTCAGTGTTTTTGGTGGTTTTCCTAAGCCAAGATTCAGACCCGGCTAAGACATCTGGGTTGGCAGAGTGTGCTAAAGCAGTGACTAAAACAAACTTAGGGAGTAGGCTTCTAATGTTAAAATGCATGAAACCAAGGCTTTTACGTTTACAAATGAGAGCACCTGGGGGGTGGGAGTGGAGCTAGGCACTGCAGGACCTGGATTAACCTCCACATCACCAGAGGAACAGAGCAGGAGTAGGATAAGGGTACGGCTAAAGACTATACGAACTGGCCGTCTAGCACATTCAGAACAGAGAGTAAAGGGAGCAGGTTTCTGGGCACGATAGCATAGATTCAAGGCATAGTGTACAGACAAAGGTAAGGTAGGATGTGAGTACATTGGAGGTAAACCTAGGCATTGAGTAATGAAGAGAGAGATATAAACCAGGTGATGTCATCGCATATGTAGGAGGTGGAACAACATGGTTGGTTAAGGCATATTGAGCAGGGCTAGAGGCTCTACAGTGAAATAAGACAGTAATCACTAACCAGGACAGTAATGGACAAGGCATATTGATATTAGCAAGAGGCATGCGTAGCCAAGTGAACATATGGGTCCAGTGAGTGGTTGGGCTGGTTGGGGACACGGCGATTCAGACAGTTAGCAGGCTAACAAGCTAACAGTTAGTAGGCCGGAGCTAAACAAGCTAGCAGCTAGTAGACCAGGGCAAGCTAGCAGTTAACAGGCCGGATTAGCAAACAAAGAGTTAGCATGGGCTAGCAGTTAGTAGACCAGCACAAGCTAGCAGTTAGCAAACCGGGTTAGCAAGCAAGCAGATAGCAGGGGCTAGAAAGTTAGCCTTTGGGCGGGGGGGGGGGGGGGGGGTGATGGGGGTAAGTCTGTTTTTGCCTCTTCGTGCGGTGACGTCGATAGACCAGTCGTGGAATTAGTAGGGTTCCAAGTAGCTCTAGATAGCTAGCAGGCCGATATTGTAGCCAAGGAGTATACTTCGGTGGTAGCACAGGAGCCCTGGCCAGGCTAGCTTCAAGCTAAATTGGTGCTTGCTCTGGGATGGAAACGCTAGCCAGGAGTAGTCATCCGGGATTGCGGTTAGCTAGTTGTGAAGATCCAGATAAAATGTTCAGTTTGCGGTAGGAATCCGGGGATAAGAATAACAGGTCCGTTATGCTCTGGTTAGAGTCACGGAATATAATGATGTAATTACGTGTGGGAGGTCTCAGATGGGAAGCGCCGCGTGAGTCGTTTAGGCTTCTCAATGACGCACTTCTCCGGCACAACTCTCTGGTCGTCCTCACGATGTCAGTGTCCTTTTGGTCTGAATTCTCGCCCTTGCTCTGGAAGGGCTCTTCTGAGGTCAGACAGCTCTGTAGCTTAGAGCTCACAGCGTAGGAATGAAACAGTGTAGATACCACGATTCGCTGGGAGATGGATGCTAGGTGGTTTGACATGAATATACCCGCTTAGACACAGCTACTCATCCGTAGCTTGGGTAGAAAAATATTTATTTGTCTTCAAACTTGTGTTGCGTTTTGGGTTTGTTGACTTTTTACACCTCGGCTGCAGCTTGGGTCACTTAGTCTGATATGTTAATTCTTCACTCACAGGTTTTATACCCTCATGTCAGAAGTGGGCGTAACCGCCTTTAGGGCAATTCTCTGGGCGTACCAAGTTAAGAAGCAAGGTATAAATTTGACTCAAATCCAATTTTAGACAACTAACTTCACATTTCATCTTTACTAAAACATTCTCTTTGATTTGGACATTTTCCACACAATGTACAATCTATAAACACCAAGCATATCCTAGGAAAACTCTTACAGTTACAATGTTTTCGTAATAACGTCATCTATTAACCTTTAATAACAAACCAAAATGACATACATTTTCATATTCCATCTATCGTCATGACCACCATTGTGGCTGACGGAAACCATTGTTCCAAAGTCCCTTTATTTCATGTTTAATGTTCTGAGGCTGGTTCTCCATAGTATCAGGACAAAAGGAATTTGTCTGTGGCCTAAGACTTACCAGGGTCGTGAGGGGTCATAAAACCCCCACATCTTCAGACCCCTAGATCTCTCCTCCTCTGTTGGGGTTGAGAGATAATCTGTAGGGTTCTGGTCACCTGTAACCTGACCTGATCAGGACAGTCATGACAGTGGCCTTTTATTGTCCCCAGCACAAGGTGCACCTGTGTGATCAGTTTATAGCACCTGTCAGGTGGATGGATTATCATGGCAAAGGAGAAATGCTAACAGGGATGTAAACAAATTTGTGCACAAAATTTTAGAAATATTTTTGTTGTGCAAATGAAACATTTCTGGGATCTTTTATTTCAGCACTTTGTTTGTGTTTATATTGTTGTTCAGTATACTAACCCTAACCCTTATCTAAACCTTACCCTAACCATTATCCTAACCATTATCTATGCCTAACCCTAACCATTATCCCTACCCTAACCCTTATCTAAACCTAACCCTAACCATTATCCTTACCCTAACCATTATCCTTACCCTAACCCTTATCTAAACCGAACCCTAACCATTATCCTAACCATTATGTATGCCTAACCCTAACCATTATCCTTACCCTAACCCTTATCTAAACATAACCCTAACCATTATCCTTACCCTAACCATTATCCTTACCCTAACCCTTATCTATGCCTAACCATAACCATTATCCTTACCATAACCCTTATCTAAACATAACCCTAACCATTATCATTGCCCTAACCCTAACCATTATCCTTACCCTAACCCTTATCTATGCCTAACCCTAACCATTATCCCTACCCTAACCCTTATCTAAACCAAACCCTAACCATTATCCTTACCCTAACCCTTATCTAAACCTAACCATAACCATTATCCTTAACCTATCCCTTATCTAAACCTAACCATAACCATTATCCTTACCCTAACCCCTATCTACGCCTAACCCTAACCATTATCCTTACCCTAACCCTTATCTACACCTAACCCTTATCTAAACCGGACCCTAACCATTATCCTTACCCTAACCCTTATCTACGCCTAACCCTAACCATTATCCTTACCCTAACCCTTATCTAAACCGAACCCGAACCATTATCCTCACCCTAACCCTTATCTATGCCTAACCCTAACCATTATCCTTACCCTAACCCTTATCTAAACATAACCCTAACCATTATCCTTACCATAACCCTAACCATTATCCTTACCCTAACCCTTATCTATGCCTAACCCTAACCATTATCCTTACCATAGCCCTTATCTAAACATAACCCTAACCATTATCCTTACCCTAACCCTTATCTAAACATAACCGTAACCATTATCCTTACCCTAGCCCTTATCTATACCTAACCCTAACCATTATCCTTACCCTAACCCTTATCTAAACCTAACCCTAATCTAAACCTAACCCTTATCCTTACCCTAACCCTTATCTAAACATAACCGTAACCATTATCCTTACCCTAGCCCTTATCTATACCTAACCCTAACTATTATCCTTACCATAACCCTTATCTACACCTAACCTTAACCATTATCCTTACCCTAACCCTTATCTAAACCTAACCCTAACCTTAACCATTATCCTTACCCTAACCCTTATCTAAACCTAAACCTAACATTAACCATTATCCTTACCCTAACCCTTATCTAAACCTAACATTAACCATTAGCCTTACCCAACCCTTATCTAAACCTAACCTTAACCATTAGCCTTACCCTAACCCTTATCTAAACCTAACCCTTATCTAAACCTAACCCTAACCTTAACCATTATCCTTACCCTAACCCTTATCTAAACCTAAACCTAACATTAACCATTATCCTTACCCTAACCCTTATCTAAACCTAACATTAACCATTATCCTTACCCTAACCCTTATCTATGCCTAACCCTAACCATTATCCTTACCATAGCCCTTATCTAAACCTAACCCTAACCATTATCCTTACAATAACCCTTATATAAACCTAACCTTAGCTCTAACCCTAACCCTTATCTAAACCTAACCTTAACCATTATCCTTACCCTAACTCTTATCTAAACCTAACCCTAGCTGTAGCCCTAACCTTAACCATTATCCTTACCCTAACCTTTATCTAAAACCTAACCTTAGCTCTAACCCTAACCCTTATCTAAACCTAACCTTAACCATTATCCTTACCCTAACCCTTATCTAAACCTAACTTTAACCATTATCCTTACCCTAACCCTTATCTAAACCTAACCTTAAACATTATCCTTACCCTAATCCTTATCTAACCCTAACCCTAGCTGTAACCTCAGCGAGCAGTTGCTTAGTAACAGAACGTTTTTTGATAGTATGACCATCAATGATGGAACATCTGTACTATGTAAATAAAGTGTGACCTGAATGTGATATGTCAGGTCTATAGATGTGTTATCTAGAGCTTATCAATGTGTTATGTAGGGATTAAGAATGTGATATGTCTTTGTTATGAATGTGTTATGTCAGGCTTATGAATGTTTCATTAAGTTCATATTTAGGTGCCCACTGACCTGGGAGCTGAGGGCATCCAGAGACAGGTCGACACGGCGCAGCTGCTTGCTCTGGGAGAACAGGGAGTGAAAGAAGGGGCTGTAGGCCGCAAGCACCCCCTTGTGGGCAGGGAAGGTACTGCGCTGGCGCACCAACACTATGTCCACATCACAGAGGTCAGGCTGGAAGAGACGCTGCTCGTTCAACCTGTCCATCAAACAGGTGAAATGAAGAGTCACATCCTCCACCACAGAGAACTCAGCTGACGGGAAGTCTGATGTCTTCTCTACTATGAGCTGAGGAGAGGAGAGGGGGAGAGGAGGGGGGGGAGGGAGGGAGGGAGGGAGGGAGGGAGGGAGGATCAGGGGAGGAGAGGAGGGAGGGAGGGAGGGAGGGAGGGAGGGAGGGAGGGAGGAGGAGGGAGAGGAGGGAGGGAGGGAGGGAGGGAGGGAGGAGGAGGGAGGGAGGGAGGGAGGGAGGGAGGGAGGGAGGGAGGGAGGGAGGGAGGAGGAGGAGGAGGAGAGGAGGGAGGGAGGGAGGGAGGAGAGGAGGGAGGGAGGGAGGATCAGGGGAGGAGAGGAGGGAGGAGAAGAGGGAGGAGAAGTGCAGAAGAGGAGGGAGGAGAGATGGAGGGGGAGGAGAGGAGAGGAGGGAGGGGGAGGAGAGGACAGGAGAGGAGGGGGAGGAGGAGAGTAAAAACAGTGTTATCATTGGATGAGGAGTACTTTCTATGACAAGCAGATTGCTGATAAAGATGTTTGTGCTCATTACAGAAAGACCGTCATTAGACAAACATCTTTAGAGAGAGAGCAAATCATTAGTTTGGGATTCTCAGATGGATCTTAATTTGATCACTCTTGTTGCTGAGAATGTTTCTGCACAGAAGAACTTGTAGTGTTTTCAAGGTTTAAAAAGGCTTCTAAATGTTGTAATTTACACTTTAAAATGTCCAGCTTGATTTCCCGAAAAATCAATCAATCAAATGTATTTATAAAGCCCTTTTTACATCAGCCGATCTGTATCAATCTCTTCAAATCTCTATTAATTATTATCCACGTAATAATTCACATTATCCTGTTGCTGCAGGATTATTTTCCTGCTGTAGCAAACTGGATCAAATTAAGATCCTCCATCTGTATTACATTGTCTTTCAGAGGCTACTGAGACAAGGGCAGAGACCTGAGTAGACAGTACAGTAGGGCTCATTCACAGTACAGACTGCACTGTACAGTAGGGCTCATTCACAGTACAGACTGCACTGTACAGTAGGGCTCATTCACAGTACAGACTACACTGTACAGTAGGGCTCATTCACATTACAGACTACACTGTACAGTAGGGCTCATTCACAGTACAGACTGTACTGTACAGTAGGGCTCATTCACAGTACAGACTGCACTGTACAGTAGGGCTCATTCACAGTACAGACTACACTGTACAGTAGGGCTCATTCACAGTACAGACTGCACTGTACAGTAGGGCTCATTCACAGTACAGACTGCACTGTACAGTAGGGCTCATTCACAGTACAGACTACACTGTACAGTAGGGCTCATTCACAGTACAGACTGCACTGTACAGTAGGGCTCATTCACAGTACAGACTGCACTGTACAGTAGGGCTCATTCACAGTACAGACTGCACTGTACAGTAGGGCTCATTCACAGTACAGACTGCACTGTACAGTAGGGCTCATTCACAGTACAGACTACACTGTACAGTAGGGCTCATTCACAGTACAGACTACACTGTACAGTAGGGCTCATTCACAGTACAGACTGCACTGTACAGTAGGGCTCATTCACAGTACAGACTGCACTGTACAGTAGGGCTCATTCACAGTACAGACTGCACTGTACAGTAGGGCTCATTCACAGTACAGACTGCACTGTACAGTAGGGCTCATTCACAGTACAGACTGCACTGTACAGTAGGGCTCATTCACAGTACAGACTGCACTGTACAGTAGGGCTCATTCACAGTACAGACTACACTGTACAGTAGGGGTCAATCAGAAATCAAAGGTAGTTTGATCTGTGCTCACACCTCAATCTCCCAAGTGGGGTGTATTATAGCACAGGAAGGGCAAGGTCTCCATCTGAACAGGACACACACACACACGCACACGCACACACACACACACACACACACACACACACACGTCGTCTCTGAAAGATATATTGATACTCAGTGCCAACTCCTCAAATTAGCCCTCCCTCCTCCTCCTCCCATTATCTCTTGTCTCCTCTTCCCATCCTCTCCCTCCGCCTCCCATTATCTCCATTCTCCTCTCTCCCCGCTCCTCCCATTATCTCCCCATCCTCCCATTATCTCCCGTATCTTCTCCTTCTCCTCCCATTATCTCCCTCTCCCCTCCCCCATCCACAAATTATCTCCCTTCTCCTCTCCCTGCTCCTCCCATTATCTCCCTTCTCCTGTCCTTCCTCCTCCCATTATCTCCCTCCTCCTCCCATTATCTCATTTCCCTCCTCCTCCCATTATCTCCCTCATTATCCTATTATCTCCCTTCTCTTCTCCCCCCCTCCTCCTCCCATTATCTCCCTTCTCATCTCCCTCATCCCATGATCTCCCTTCTCTTCTCCTCCCATTATCTCCCTTCTCTTCTCCTCCCATTATCTCCCCCCTCCTCCCATTATCTCCCTTCTCTTCTCCTCCCATTATCTCCCTTCTCTTCTCCTCCCATTATCTCCCCCCTCTTCCCATTATCTCCCTTCTCTTCTCCTTCTCCTCCCTCCCCCTCCCATTATCTCCATTCTCCTCTCCCTCCTCCTCCCATTATCTCCCTTCTCTTCTCCTTCTCCTCTCCTCCCATTATCTCCCCTCTCTTCTCCTCCCATTATCTCCCTTCTCCTCTCCCTCCTCCCATTATCTCCCTTCTCTTCTCCTCCCATTATCTCCCTTCTCTTCTCCTTCTATTATGTCCATTCTCCTCCCATTTTCTCCCTTCTCCTCCCATTATCTCCCTTCTCTTCTTGCTCTCCTCCCATTATCTCCCTTCTCCTCTCCATCCTTCCATTAGCTCCCTTCTCCTCCCCCTCCTCCCATTAGCTCCCATCCCTCCCCTCCTCCCATTAGCTCCTCCCACCAGCTCCCTTGTTCTCCCTCCTCCTCTCATAATGTGGGCGATAGCCTAGTGGTCAGAGCTTTGGGCCAGGAACCGAATGGTCTCTGGTTCGAATACCTGAGCCGACAAAGTGAAGAATCTGTTGCTGTGCCATCTAGCAAAGCGGATTAGCTCCGGGGACGGCATACTACTATGACTGACCCTGTACAACAACACCTATCATACTACTATGACTGACCCTGTACAACAACACCTATCATACTACTATGACTGACCCTGTAAAACAAAACCTATCACACTACTATGTCTGACCCTGTAAAACAACACCTATCACACTACTGACCCTGTAAAACAACACCTATCATACTACTATGTCTGACCCTGTAAAACAACACCTATCACACTACTATGACTGACCCTGTAGAACAACACCTATCATACTACTACTATGACTGACCCTGTAAAACAACACCTATCACACTACTATGACTGACCCTGTAAAACAACACCTATCATACTACTGACCCTGTACAACAACACCTATCATACTACTATGGCTGACCCTGTAAAACAACACCTATCATACTACTATGACTGACCCCGTAAAACAACACCTATCATACTACTATGACTGACCCTGTACAACAACACCTATCACACTACTATGACTGACCCTGTAAAACAACACCTATCATACTACTATGACCCTGTAAAACAACACCTATCATACTACTGACCCTGTAGAACAACACCTATCATACTACTATGACTGACCCTGTACAACAACACCTATCATACTACTATGACTGACCCTGTAAAACAACACCTATCATACTACTATGACTGACCCTGTAAAACAACACCTATCATACTACTATGACTGACCCTGTACAACAACACCTATCATACTACTATGACTGACCCTGTAAAACAACACCTATCATACTACTATGACTGACCCTGTACAACAACACCTATCATACTACTATGACTGACCCTGTAAAACAACACCTATCATACTACTATGACTGACCCTATAAAACAACACCTATCATACTACTATGACTGACCCTGTAAAACAACACCTATCATACTACTATGACTGACCCTGTAAAACAACACCTATCACACTACTATGACTGACCCTGTAGAACAACACCTATCATACTACTATGACTGACCCTGTAAAACAACACCTATCATACTACTATGACTGACCCTGTAAAACAACACCTATCATACTACTATGACTGACCCTGTAAAACAACACCTATCATACTACTATGACTGACCCTGTAAAACAACACCTATCATACTACTATGACTGACCCTGTAAAACAACACCTATCATACTACTATGACTGTAAAACAACACCTATCATACTACTATGACTGACCCTGTAAAACAACACCTATCATACTACTATGACTGTAAAACAACACCTATCATACTACTATGACCCTGTACAACAACACCTATCATACTACCATGACTGACTCTGTAAAACAACACCTATCATACTACTATGACTGTAAAACAACATATCCCTCCTACCTCCTCCCATACTAACATACAAACTCCCTTCTTCCTACCTCCTCTCATTAACTTGCTTCTCCTCCTCCATCCCTTCCTCCTACCTCCTCCCATTAACTCCCTTCTCCTCCTCCATCCCTTCCTCCTACCTCCTCCCATTAACTCCCTTCTCCTCCTCCATCCCTTCCTCCTTCCTCCTCCCATTAACTCCCTTCTCCTCCTCCATCCCTTCCTCCTACCTCCTCCCATTAACTCCCTTCTCCTCCTCCATCCCTTCCTCCTACCTCCTCCCATTAACTCCCTTCTCCTCCTCCATCCCTTCCTCCTACCTCTTCCCATTAACTCCCTTCTCCTCCTCCATCCCTTCCTCCTACCTCCTCCCATTAACTCCTTCTCCTCCTCCATCCCTTCCTCCTACCTCCTCCCATTAACTCCCTTCTCCTCCTCCATCCCTTCCTCCTACCTCCTCCCATTAACTCCCTTCTCCTCCTCCATTCCTTCCTCCTACCTCCTCCCATTAACTCCCTTCTCCTCCTCCATCCCTTCCTCCTACCTCCTCCCATTAACTCCCTTCTCGTCCTCCATCCCTTCCTCCTACCTCCTCCCATTAACTCCCTTCTCCTCCTCCATCCCTTCCTCCTACCTCCTCCCATTAACTCCCTTCTCCTCCTCCATCCCTTCCTCCCACCTCCTCCCATTAACTCCCTTCTCCTCCTCCATCCCTTCCTCCTACCTCCTCCCATTAACTCCCTTCTCCTCCTCCATACCTTCCTCCTACCTCCTCCCATTAACTCCCTTCTCCTCCTCCATCCCTTCCTCCTACCTCCTCCCATTAACTCCCTTCTCCTCCTCCATCCCTTCCTCCTACCTCCCATTAACTCCCTTCTCCTCCTCCATCCCTTCCTCCTACCTCCTCCCATTAACTCCCTTCTCCTCCTCCATCCCTTCCTCCCACCTCCTCCCATTAACTCCCTTCTCCTCCTCCATCCCTTCCTCCCACCTCCTCCCATTAACTCCCTTCTCCTCCTCCATCCCTTCCTCCTACCTCCTCCCATTAACTCCCTTCTCCTCCTCCATCCCTTCCTCCTACCTCCTCCCATTAACTCCCTTCTCCTCCTCCATCCCTTCCTCCTACCTCCTCCCATTAACTACCTTCTCCTCTCTCCTCTGTCCGTCCCACATTTGTTCCCTTCTCCTCTCTCCTCTGTCCCTCCCCTATTAGCTCCCTTCTCCTCCCCCCGTCCCTCCCTCCCACCTCCCCCCAATTCCTCCCTCTTCCCTTCTCCTTTCATATTTCTGAATGACAGATGAGTTCCTGTAGATGATGTCTACCAGGTGAGTAGCAACCTAGTCATGTCTGCTATCTAACACTAATAATGACACCTTTCACATTTCATCAAGCAACAACGCCAAACAAAACAGCATTTTAGATTTATGACCCCATCTCTCTTTCCTCCCCTCCATCCCTCTCTCTCCACCTCCCTCCATCCCTCTCTCCACCTCTCCCATTCCTCCCTCCATCTCTCCTTCCCTCTCTCCATCCCTCTCCTTCCCTTTCATCTCTCATTCCTTTCTTCCTTCCTTCCTTCCTTCCTTCCACCCCCCACCCCCACCCCCCTTGTAAATGTCGGTGTGTAACTGTGTGTTGTCTCTGTCATTACAGGGAGCAGCTCTTCTAACCAGCTTCTCAATCAGTAGACCTCCCATGATGCATTACTCATCTGCAGTGACCCGAAACAGGCGCAGGGGGACTACTGATTACTGGCACACCAAACCCAGAAGTTTGCAGAAGTTAAGCACCTCCAACTCACAGACACGCACAGCATTCCATCGTTACGCACGCACACACTTTGCCGAGTTGGACTTGTTCTCCCTATAACCATCAACCCTATAGCATTCATACTGTACATGTTGGAGAAAGAGCTGTTGTCCAAGTCGCTAGTACTTTACTATTTTCATGCAAAAAGCCCTGCCAACTGGGTGTTATGTACTGGTAGAGGCCCGCTTTCCACAGCAGAGCCAAGCTGGAGAGAGCAGAGTAGGGTAGAGGCCAGATCCCAGAGAAATGCCAAGCTGGACAGATCAGAGCAGAGTAGAACAGAGTAGAGCATAGCAGAGTAGAACAGAGCAGAGTAGAACAGAACAGAGCAGAACAGAGCAGAGTAGAACAGAGCAGAGTAGAACAGAGCAGAGTAGAACAGAGTAGAACAGAGTAGAGCACAGCAGAGTAGAACAGAACAGAGCAGAACAGAGCAGAGTAGAACAGAACAGAGCAGAACAGAACAGAGCAGAGCAGAGTAGAACAGAGCAGAGTAGAACAGAGCAGAGTAGAACAGAGCAGAGTATAACAGAGTAGAACAGAGTATAATGTAACAGAGTAGAACAGAGTAGAGTAGAAAAGAGTAGAAGAGATTGGAGTATAACAGAATATAGCAGAACAAAGCAGAACAGAGCAGAGTATAACAGAGTATAGCAGAACAGAGCAGAGTATAGCAGAACAGAGCAGAGTATAACAGAGTATAGCAGAACAGAGCAGAACAGAGCAGAGTATAACAGAACAGAGTAGAGTAGAACAGAGTAGATTAGAACAGAGTAGAACAGAGAAGAACAGAGCAGAGTAGAACAGAGTAGAACAGAGTAGAGTAGAACAGAGTAGAACAGAGAAGAACAGAGCAGAGTAGAACAGAGAAGAACAGAGCAGAGTAGAACAGAGTAGAGTATAACAGAGTAGAACAGAGTAGAGTAGAACAGAGTAGAACAGAGAAGAACAGAGTAGAGTAGAACAGAGTAGAACAGAGAAGAACAGAGCAGAGTAGAACAGAGTAGAGTATAACATCGTATAGCAGAACAGAGCAGAACAGAGTAAAACAGAGCAGAGTAGAGCAGAGTAGAACAGAGCAGAGTATAACAGAGTAGAACAGAGCAGAGTATAACAGAGTAGAACAGAGCAGAGTATAACAGAGTAGAACAGAGCAGAGTATAACAGAGTAGAACAGAGCAGAGTATAACAGAGTAGAACAGAGCAGAGTATAACAGAGCAGAGTATAACAGAGCAGAGTATAACAGAGTAGAACAGAGCAGAGTATAACAGAGTATAACAGAGCAGAGTATAACAGAGCAGAGTATAACAGAGCAGAGTATAACAGAGCAGAGTATAACAGAGCAGAGTAGAACAGAGCAGAGTAGAACAGAGCAGAGTATAACAGAGTAGAACAGAGTAGAGTAGAACAGAGTAGAACAGAGCAGAGTCGAGGACAGTCAAAGTCTTTAACAGACGGAGGAATGATGAAAATGACCCCTGACTGCCCAGCCACAGCCAGCTGGGGTTTACAGCTCTAGAAAGTCTGTATTTCCTACATTAACAGTTCAGACAGACAGACAGACAGACAGACAGACAGACAGACAGACTGACGGACAGGGAGGATGACAGACAGGCGGACAGAGAGGCTGACAGACAGATGGACGGACAGAGGCTGCCAGACAGACAGAGAGTCTGTGAGACAGACAGACAGACAGACAGACAGTAAGACTGAAGGACAGAAAGGCTGACAGACAGACGGACAGAGAGGCTGACTGACAGACAGAGAGACTGTGAGACAGATGGACAGAGAGGGTGTGAGACAGACAGAGAGGGTGTGAGAAAGACTGAGATTGTGTGAGACAGACAGCGAGGGTGTGAGACAGATGGAGAGGGTGTGAGACAGACAGAGAGGGTGTGAGACAGACAGAGAGGGTGTGAGAAAGACAGAGAAGAACAAGACCTCTAAGAGCTGCTGCCATTTTAAACTTTTTATTGTCCTTCTGTTCGATGTAGTTCTATCACACAGACACAGAGGCCCAGAGAAGGGGAGCAGAACACACATTAAAACCTTGGATTCTTTCTTATCCTCCAACCTATTCAGACTCCCCACACTGGGTCATGAGCAGAGCACAACTATTTAGTAGGGCCCTGCCTGTCTGTATCTAGGAGAACTGTGACACAGCTGAGCTAACTGTATAACACTGCTGTGGTCTTGGCTGGACACTCAACAGCTGACAACCAGACACCCTGTAGTAGAACAGAGGAGAGGAGAGGAGAGGAGAGGAGAGGAGAGGAGAGGAGAGGAGAGGAGAGGAGAGGAGGTTTCAGGCAAAAGTTGGCATTTATAAAAAACTGAAATTGTGATGCTTTCATACTCCCGGAGTAATCTATAAAACAGATAAGGATACTATTCGTCCTCTTGGTTAATTGGAACGGCGTCACAGTAGAGAAGCTATTCGTCCTCTTGGTTAATTGGAACTACGTCACAGTAGAGAAGCTATTCGTCCTCTTGGTTAATTGGAACTCCATCACAGTAGAGAAGCTATTCATCCTCTTGGTTAATTGGGAACTCCATTGCAGTAGAGAAGCTATTCGTCCTCTTGGTTAATTGGAACGGCGTCACAGTAGAGAAGCTATTCGTCCTCTTGGTTAATTGGAACGGCGTCACAGTAGAGAAGCTATTCGTCCTCTTGGTTAATTGGAACGGCGTCACAGTAGAGAAGCTATTCGTCCTCTTGGTTAATTGGAACGGCGTCACAGTAGAGAAGCTATTCATCCTCTTGGTTAATTGGAACTCCATTACAGTAGAGAAGCTATTCGTCCTCTTGGTTAATTGGAACTCCATTACAGTAGAGAAGCTATTCGTCCTCTTGGTTAATTGGAACTCCATTACAGTAGAGAAGCTATTCGTCCTCTTGGTTAATTGGGAACCCCATTACAGTAGAGAAGCTATTCGTCCTCTTGGTTAATTGGAACGGCGTCACAGTAGAGAAGCTATTCGTCCTCTTCGTTAATTGGAACTACGTCACAGTAGAGAAGCTATTCATCCTCTTGGTTAATTGGAACTCCATCACAGTAGAGAAGCTATTCATCCTCTTGGTTAATTGGAACTCCATCACAGTAGAGAAGCTAATCATCTTCTTGGTTAATTGGAACTCCATTACAGTAGAGAAGCTATTCGTCCTCTTGGTTAATTGGAACTCCATTACAGTAGAGAAGCTATTCGTCCTCTTGGTTAATTGGGAACCCCATTACAGTAGAGAAGCTATTCATCCTCTTGGTTAATTGGAACTCCATCACAGTAGAGAAGCTATTCGTCCTCTTGGTTAATTGGAACTCCATTACAGTAGAGAAGCTATTCGTCCTCTTGGTTAATTGGGAACCCCATTACAGTAGAGAAGCTATTCATCCTCTTGGTTAATTGGAACTCCATCACAGTAGAGAAGCTATTCGTCCTCTTGGTTAATTGGAACTCCATTACAGTAGAGAAGCTATTCATCCTCTTGGTTAATTGGAACTCCATTGCAGTAGAGAAGCTATTCGTCCTCTTGGTTAATTGGGAACTCCATTGCAGTAGAGAAGCTATTCGTCCTCTTGGTTAATTGGAACGGCGTCACAGTAGAGAAGCTATTCGTCCTCTTCGTTAATTGGAACTCCATTACAGTAGAGAAGCTATTCATCCTCTTGGTTAATTGGAACGGCGTCACAGTAGAGAAGCTATTCATCCTCTTGGTTAATTGGAACTCCATTACAGTAGAGAAGCTATTCGTCCTCTTGGTTAATTGGGAACCCCATTACAGTAGAGAAGCTATTCATCCTCTTGGTTAATTGGAACTCCATCACAGTAGAGAAGCTATTCGTCCTCTTGGTTAATTGGAACTCCATTACAGTAGAGAAGCTATTCGTCCTCTTGGTTAATTGGGAACCCCATTACAGTAGAGAAGCTATTCATCCTCTTGGTTAATTGGAACTCCATCACAGTAGAGAAGCTATTCGTCCTCTTGGTTAATTGGAACTCCATTACAGTAGAGAAGCTATTCATCCTCTTGGTTAATTGGAACTCCATTGCAGTAGAGAAGCTATTCGTCCTCTTGGTTAATTGGGAACTCCATTGCAGTAGAGAAGCTATTCGTCCTCTTGGTTAATTGGAACGGCGTCACAGTAGAGAAGCTATTCGTCCTCTTCGTTAATTGGAACTCCATTACAGTAGAGAAGCTATTCATCCTCTTGGTTAATTGGAACGGCGTCACAGTAGAGAAGCTATTCATCCTCTTGGTTAATTGGAACTCCATTACAGTAGAGAAGCTATTCATCCTCTTGGTTAATTGGAACGGCGTCACAGTAGAGAAGCTATTCATCCTCTTGGTTAATTGGAACGGCGTCACAGTAGAGAAGCTATTCGTCCTCTTGGTTAATTGGAACGGCGTCACAGTAGAGAAGCTATTCGTCCTCTTGGTTAATTGGAACGGCGTCACAGTAGAGAAGCTATTCATCCTCTTGGTTAATTGGAACGGCGTCACAGTAGAGAAGCTATTCATCCTCTTGGTTAATTGGAACGGCGTCACAGTAGAGAAGCTATTCGTCCTCTTGGTTAATTGGAACTCCATCACAGTAGAGAAGCTATTCGTCCTCTTGGTTAATTGGAACTCCATTACAGTAGAGAAGCTATTCATCCTCTTGGTTAATTGGAACTCCATTGCAGTAGAGAAGCTATTCGTCCTCTTGGTTAATTGGGAACTCCATTGCAGTAGAGAAGCTATTCGTCCTCTTGGTTAATTGGAACGGCGTCACAGTAGAGAAGCTATTCGTCCTCTTCGTTAATTGGAACTCCATTACAGTAGAGAAGCTATTCATCCTCTTGGTTAATTGGAACGGCGTCACAGTAGAGAAGCTATTCATCCTCTTGGTTAATTGGAACTCCATTACAGTAGAGAAGCTATTCATCCTCTTGGTTAATTGGAACGGCGTCACAGTAGAGAAGCTATTCATCCTCTTGGTTAATTGGAACGGCGTCACAGTAGAGAAGCTATTCGTCCTCTTGGTTAATTGGAACGGCGTCACAGTAGAGAAGCTATTCGTCCTCTTGGTTAATTGGAACGGCGTCACAGTAGAGAAGCTATTCGTCCTCTTGGTTAATTGGAACGGCGTCACAGTAGAGAAGCTATTCGTCCTCTTGGTTAATTGGAACGGCGTCACAGTAGAGAAGCTATTCATCCTCTTGGTTAATTGGAACGGCGTCACAGTAGAGAAGCTATTCGTCCTCTTGGTTAATTGGAACGGCGTCACAGTAGAGAAGCTATTCATCCTCTTGGTTAATTGGAACGGCGTCACAGTAGAGAAGCTATTCGTCCTCTTGGTTAATTGGAACGGCGTCACAGTAGAGAAGCTATTCATCCTCTTGGTTAATTGGGAACTCCATTGCAGTAGAGAAGCTATTCGTCCTCTTGGTTAATTGGAACGGCGTCACAGTAGAGAAGCTATTCGTCCTCTTGGTTAATTGGAACGGCGTCACAGTAGAGAAGCTATTCGTCCTCTTGGTTAATTGGAACGGCGTCACAGTAGAGAAGCTATTCATCCTCTTGGTTAATTGGAACTCCATTACAGTAGAGAAGCTATTCGTCCTCTTGGTTAATTGGAACTCCATTACAGTAGAGAAGCTATTCGTCCTCTTGGTTAATTGGAACTCCATTACAGTAGAGAAGCTATTCGTCCTCTTGGTTAATTGGGAACCCCATTACAGTAGAGAAGCTATTCGTCCTCTTGGTTAATTGGAACGGCGTCACAGTAGAGAAGCTATTCGTCCTCTTCGTTAATTGGAACTACGTCACAGTAGAGAAGCTATTCATCCTCTTGGTTAATTGGAACTCCATCACAGTAGAGAAGCTATTCATCCTCTTGGTTAATTGGAACTCCATCACAGTAGAGAAGCTAATCATCTTCTTGGTTAATTGGAACTCCATTACAGTAGAGAAGCTATTCGTCCTCTTGGTTAATTGGAACTCCATTACAGTAGAGAAGCTATTCGTCCTCTTGGTTAATTGGGAACCCCATTACAGTAGAGAAGCTATTCATCCTCTTGGTTAATTGGAACTCCATCACAGTAGAGAAGCTATTCGTCCTCTTGGTTAATTGGAACTCCATTACAGTAGAGAAGCTATTCATCCTCTTGGTTAATTGGAACTCCATTGCAGTAGAGAAGCTATTCGTCCTCTTGGTTAATTGGGAACTCCATTGCAGTAGAGAAGCTATTCGTCCTCTTGGTTAATTGGAACGGCGTCACAGTAGAGAAGCTATTCGTCCTCTTCGTTAATTGGAACTCCATTACAGTAGAGAAGCTATTCATCCTCTTGGTTAATTGGAACGGCGTCACAGTAGAGAAGCTATTCATCCTCTTGGTTAATTGGAACTCCATTACAGTAGAGAAGCTATTCATCCTCTTGGTTAATTGGAACGGCGTCACAGTACAGAAGCTATTCATCCTCTTGGTTAATTGGAACGGCGTCACAGTAGAGAAGCTATTCGTCCTCTTGGTTAATTGGAACGGCGTCACAGTAGAGAAGCTATTCATCCTCTTGGTTAATTGGAACGGCGTCACAGTAGAGAAGCTATTCATCCTCTTGGTTAATTGGAACGGCGTCACAGTAGAGAAGCTATTCGTCCTCTTGGTTAATTGGAACGGCGTCACAGTAGAGAAGCTATTCGTCCTCTTGGTTAATTGGAACGGCGTCACAGTAGAGAAGCTATTCGTCCTCTTGGTTAATTGGAACGGCGTCACAGTAGAGAAGCTATTCGTCCTCTTGGTTAATTGGAACGGCGTCACAGTAGAGAAGCTATTCGTCCTCTTGGTTAATTGGAACGGCGTCACAGTAGAGAAGCTATTCGTCCTCTTGGTTAATTGGAACGGCGTCACAGTAGAGAAGCTATTCGTCCTCTTGGTTAATTGGAACGGCGTCACAGTAGAGAAGCTATTCGTCCTCTTGGTTAATTGGAACGGCGTCACAGTAGAGAAGCTATTCGTCCTCTTGGTTAATTGGAACGGCGTCACAGTAGAGAAGCTATTCGTCCTCTTGGTTAATTGGAACGGCGTCACAGTAGAGAAGCTATTCGTCCTCTTGGTTAATTGGAACGGCGTCACAGTAGAGAAGCTATTCATCCTCTTGGTTAATTGGAATGGCGTCATAGTAGAGAAGCTATTCGTCCTCTTGGTTAATTGGAACTCCATCACAGTAGAGAAGCTATTTGTCCTCTTGGTTAATTGGAACGGCGTCACAGTAGAGAAGCTATTCATCCTCTTGGTTAATTGGAACGGCGTCACAGTAGAGAAGCTATTCGTCCTCTTGGTTAATTGGAACGGCGTCACAGTAGAGAAGCTATTCGTCCTCTTGGTTAATTGGAACGGCGTCACAGTAGAGAAGCTATTCGTCCTCTTGGTTAATTGGAACGGCGTCACAGTAGAGAAGCTATTCATCCTCTTGGTTAATTGGAACGCGTCACAGTAGAGAAGCTATTCATCCTCTTGGTTAATTGGAACAGGCGTCACAGTAGAGAAGCTATTCGTCCTCTTGGTTAATTGGAACGGCGTCACAGTAGAGAAGCTATTCATCCTCTTGGTTAATTGGAACGGGCGTCACAGTAGAGAAGCTATTCGTCCTCTTGGTTAATTGGAACGGCGTCACAGTAGAGAAGCTATTCGTCCTCTTGGTTAATTGGAACGGCGTCACAGTAGAGAAGCTATTCGTCCTCTTGGTTAATTGGAAAGGCGTCACAGTAGAGAAGCTATTCGTCCTCTTGGTTAATTGGAACGGCGTCACAGTAGAGAAGCTATTCGTCCTCTTGGTTAATTGGAACGGCGTCACAGTAGAGAAGCTATTCATCCTCTTGGTTAATTGGAACGGCGTCACAGTAGAGAAGCTATTCGTCCTCTTGGTTAATTGGAACTCCATCACAGTAGAGAAGCTATTTGTCCTCTTGGTTAATTGGAACGGCGTCACAGTAGAGAAGCTATTCATCCTCTTGGTTAATTGGAACGGCGTCACAGTAGAGAAGCTATTCGTCCTCTTGGTTAATTGGAACGGCGTCACAGTAGAGAAGCTATTCGTCCTCTTGGTTAATTGGAACGGCGTCACAGTAGAGAAGCTATTCATCCTCTTGGTTAATTGGAACGGCGTCACAGTAGAGAAGCTATTCGTCCTCTTGGTTAATTGGAACGGCGTCACAGTAGAGAAGCTATTCATCCTTTTGGTTAATTGGAACGGCGTCACAGTAGAGAAGCTATTCGTCCTCTTGGTTAATTGGAACGGCGTCACAGTAGAGAAGCTATTCGTCCTCTTGGTTAATTGGAACGGCGTCACAGTAGAGAAGCTATTCGTCCTCTTGGTTAATTGGAACGGCGTCACAGTAGAGAAGCTATTCGTCCTCTTGGTTAATTGGAACGCGTCACAGTAGAGAAGCTATTCGTCCTCTTGGTTAATTGGAACGGCGTCACAGTAGAGAAGCTATTCGTCCTCTTGGTTAATTGGAACGGCGTCACAGTAGAGAAGCTATTCGTCCTCTTGATTAATTGGAACGGCGTCACAGTAGAGAAGCTATTCGTCCTCTTGGTTAATTGGAACTCCATTACAGTAGAGAAGCTATTCATCCTCTTGGTTAATTGGAACGGCGTCACAGTAGAGAAGCTATTCGTCCTCTTGGTTAATTGGAACGGTGTCACAGTAGAGAAGCTATTCGTCCTCTTGGTTAATTGGAACGGCGTCACAGTAGAGAAGCTATTCGTCCTCTTGGTTAATTGGAACGGCGTCACAGTAGAGAAGCTATTCGTCCTCTTGGTTAATTGGAACTCCATTACAGTAGAGAAGCTATTCGTCCTCTTGGTTAATTGGAACGGCGTCACAGTAGAGAAGCTATTCGTCCTCTTGGTTAATTGGAACGGCGTCACAGTAGAGAAGCTATTCGTCCTCTTGGTTAATTGGAACGGCGTCACAGTAGAGAAGCTATTCGTCCTCTTGGTTAATTGGAACGGCGTCACAGTAGAGAAGCTATTTCAATTTTTTTGCTCTATTGGATCTGATCCGAAGCTTAAAAACCGGTTACAGTAGAACTTAAAGGTAGATCAGACCTTTTCCATTGACGTGTGCTTCTGTAAGTCTGAATACCAGGGAAAGAAATTCATCAACTTTGTTTCCACGTCATTTCAACCAAAAAATGTAATGTGATGACCTTGAATCAATGTAATGGTATTTCCTCTTTTTTTATACCAAACGTTTAGTTTGAGGCCCAGTAAGGCTTTATGTTTGAGTTCGAGGCCCAGTAAGGTTTGATTAGGGAGTTTGAGGCCCAGTAAGGCTTTATGTTTGAGTTCGAGGCCCAGTAAGGTTTGATTAGGGAGTTTGAGGCCCAGTAAGGCTTTAGGTTTGAGTTTGAGGCCCGGTAAGTTTTGATTAGGGAGTTTGAGGCCCAGTAAGGGTTGATTAGGGAGTTTGAGGCCCAGTAAGGTTTGATTAGGGAGTTTGAGGCACGGTAAGGTTTGATCTGGGAGTTTGAGGCCCAGTAAGGTTTGATTTGGGAGTTTGAGGCCCAGTAAGGTTTGATTAGGGAGTTTGAGGCCCAGTAAGGTTTGATTAGGGAGTTTGAGGCACGGTAAGGTTTGATCTGGGAGTTTGAGGCCCAGTAAGGTTTGATCTGGGAGTTTGAGGCCCAGCAAGGTTTGATCTGGGAGTTTGCGGCCCAGCAAGGTTTGATTGCCCTGAACTACTACATCACAGAGCTACCCTGCCCTGAACTACTACATGACAGAGCTACCCTGCCCTGAAGTACTACATCACAGAGCTACCCTGCCCTGAACTAGTACATCACATCACAGAGCTACCCTGCCCTGAACTAGTACATCACATCACAGAGCTACCCTGCCCTGAACTAGTACATCACAGAGCTACCCTGCCCTGAACTAGTACATCACAGAGCTACCCTGCCCTGAACTACTACATGACAGAGCTACCCTGCCCTGAACTACTACATCAAAGAGCTACCCTGCCCTGAACTACTACATCACAGAGCTACCCTACCCTGCCCTGAACTTCTACATGACAGAGCTACCCTGCCGAGAACTACTACATCACAGAGCTACCCTACCCTGAACTAGTACATCACAGAGCTACCCTGCCCTGAACTACTACATCACATCACAGAGCTACCCTACCCTGAACTACTACATCACAGAGCTACCCTGCCCTGAACTAGTACATCACAGAGCTACCCTGCCCTGAACTACTACATGACAGAGCTACCCTGCCCTGAACTACTACATCAAAGAGCTACCCTGCCCTGAACTACTACATCACAGAGCTACCCTACCCTGCCCTGAACTTCTACATGACAGAGCTACCCTGCCATGAACTACTACATCACAGAGCTACCCTACCCTGAACTAGTACATCACAGAGCTACCCTGCCCTGAACTAGTACATCACATCACAGAGCTACCCTGCCCTGAACTACTACATCACATCACAGAGCTACCCTGCCCTGAACTAGTACATCACAGAGCTACCCTGCCCTGAACTACTACATCACATCACAGAGCTACCCTACCCTGATCTACTACATCACAGAGCTACCCTGCCCTGAACTACTACATCACATCACAGAGCTACCCTGCCCTGAACTACTACATGACAGAGCTACCCTGCCCTGAACTACTACATCACAGAGCTACCCTGCCCTGAACTAGTACATCACAGAGCTACCCTGCCCTGAACTAGTACATCACAGAGCTACCCTGCCCTGAACTACATCACAGAGCTACCCTGCCCTGAACTACTACATCACAGAGCTACCCTGCCCTGAACTAGTACATCACAGAGCTACCCTGCCCTGAACTAGTACATCACAGAGCTACCCTGCCCTGAACTACATCACAGAGCTACCCTGCCCTGAACTACTACATCACAGAACTACCCTGCCCTGAACTAGTACATCACAGAGCTACCCTGCCCTGAACTAGTACATCACAGAGCCACACTGCCCTGAACTACTACATCACAGAGCTACCCTGCCCTGAACTACTACATCACAGAGATCAGTCCCCTTAGAAGAGATCATCACCACCTAGCTAGGCTGGGAATGGTTAGCATGTAAAGACAGTCAGTTTGCTGCCATCTGCTTCAGTGTCTGTGTGATCCTGTTATGACAGGCTCCCACCCTGTCTGTCTGCAGTCTGCACCGTATACCCCCTCTCCTCTCCCCCTCCTCCTCCCCCTCTCCTCCCCTCATTCCCTTCCCTCCTCAGGATATAAACCCAGGACTGACCTTGAGGAAGACACACACACACACACACACAGAGGCTAAAACTCCCTAGGGGAGCAGGACAGTGGAGGCACAGGCTTGAATGCCCACTGTTAAAAGTCTAAGCTGTGGCTAGGTGCATGAGTACATGTGATACTGCTGGTGAGCTCACTGAAATTCTCAATAAGGAGTCAGTCAGTATCAGTCAGTCAGTGATTAATAATAAACTTGTCTTAAATACATCTACAACTAAAAGTATTACATTTTGGTTCAAAACATTTTCTAAGACCTAAACCTCAACTGGAGGTGTGTATAAAGGGTGTGCCCATTGAGAGAGTTGACGAAGCCAAACTCCTAGGTTTAACATGTGATGGTCATTTATCAGGGGTCAGACTGATAAAGCCCCTGTCAATGTGGGGAGTGGTATGTCTTTTTTATGAAACGATTTTTTAACACAAAAATCAACTGTACTACAGATGTAGGATCTTAATTTGATAACTGTTTTTGTTGTTGAAAACTATTCGGCATATCAGGTAATGCACACTTGTAATTTCTTTCAAGGTTTAAAAAGGATTCTAAAGTTTGTAATTTCCACTTTAAACTTGATTTGCCCTAACGATAAATATATAAACCCCAACAAAAAAAAGAATCCATTAATTATAATTATAATTATCCACATAATATACTGAACAAATATAAAACGCAACATGTAAAGTGTTGGTCCATTTTTGAAAAGCGAAAAATAAATACATTTTGTACACAAATTTGTTTTCATCCCTGTTAGTGAGAATTTCTCCTTTGCCAAGAAAATCCATCTACCTGACAGGTGTGGCATATCAAGAAGCTGATTAAACAGCATGATCATTACACCTTGTGATGAGGACAATAAAAGGCCACTCTAAAATGTGCAGTTTTGTCACACAACACAAAGCCAGTGATGTCTCAAGTTTTGAGGGAGCGTGCAATTGGCATGCTGACTACATGAACGTCCACCAGGGCTGTTGCCAGAGAATTTAATGTTGATTTCTCGACCATAAGCCTCCTCCAACGTTGTTTTAAAGAATTAGGCAGTATGTCCGACAAGCCTCACAACCGCAGACCACAAGCACTGTGCCTTCAGAAATGATTCAGACCCCTTGACTTTTACCACATCTTGTTATGTAAACAGCCTTATTCTGAAATGTATTCAATTGTTTTTATCCTCATCAATCTACAGCCCAAAATGACAAAGCAAAAACAAGTTTAGACATTTTCGATCATTTATTATTTTTTTTTATAAAAAAATGTGAAATATCACATTTAAATAAGTATTCAGACCCTTTACTCAGTACTTTGTTGAAGCACCTTTGGCAGCGATTAAAGCATCGAGTCTTCTTGGGTATGACGCTACAAGCTTGACACAACGGTATTTGGGGAGTTTCTCCCATTCTTCTCTGCAGATCCTCTCAAGCTCTGTCAGGTTGGATGGGGAGCGTTGCTGCACAGCTATTTTCAGGTCTCTCCAGAGCTGTTCGATTGGGTTCAAGTTTGGGCTCTGTCTGGGCCACTCAAGTCTCGAAGCCACTCCTGCGTTATCTTGGCTGTGTGCTTAGGATCGTTGTCCTGTTGGAAGGTGAACCTTCGCCCCAGTATGATGTTCGGAGCGCTCTGAAGCAGGTTTTCATGAAGGATCTCTCTGTTCATTGTTCCGTTCATCTTTCCCTCTATCCTGACTAGTCTCCCAGTCCCTGCCGCTAAAAAACATCCCCACAGCATGATGCTGCCACCACCATGCTTCACCGTAGTGATGGTGCCAGGTTTCCTCCAGACGTGACGCTTGGCATTCAGGCCAGAGAGTTCAATCTTGGTTTCATCAGACCAAAGAATCTTGTTTCACATGATCAGAGTCTTTAGGTTCCTTTTGGCAAACTCCAATGTGCCTTTTAATGAAGAGTGGCTTCCGTCTGGCCACTCTACCATAAAAGCCTGATTGGTGGAGTGCTGCTGAGATGCTTGTCCTTCTGGAAGGTTCTCCCATCTCCACAGAGGAACTCTGGAGCTCTGTCAGAGTGAGCATTGGGTTCTTGGTCACCTCCCTGACCTAGGCTTTTCTCCCCAGATTGCTCAGTTTGACTTGGCGGCCAGCTCCAGAAAGAGTCTTCTTCCATTTAAGAATGTGTTCTTGTTCCACTGTGTTCTTGGGGACCTTCAATGCTACAGAAATGTTTTGGTACCCTTCCCCAGATCTGTACCTCGACACAATCCTGTCTCTGAGTTCTACGGACAATTCCTTCGACCTCATGGCTTGGTTTTTTCTCTCCCATGCACTCTCAACTGTGGGACCTTTTATAGACAGGTGCTGCCATGCACCTACAAATTAGATTGCTCAGATGTGCGAGTGCCTTTTTGAATTTTTTATAGACAGGTGTTTTAAAACAAACAGTGGTTTGTCCTTTAAAAGTTGCAGCGTACCGCGACGCAGCTTGCACAGTGCAGCAGAATTCTATGGCACATTATTTAAATGTGAACCACTGGTACCAGTAATGCAAGTTAGTGCTATTTTGACCACCAGAGGGCATCTTTGAGAAGCATTTGATAACCTTCAATAGTGGCTGTACTAGAGAATTTAAAACCTTTTTTTGTAAGAACATAGTATATGGGACTGATTTTAAGAAATTTTGATTAATTAATTTGATTAATATTATGGTGTTTCTGTTCCAAGAAAAATGAAAAACCCTTTGGATTTCCATTAGGAAGGAAGAAAAAATATGCTGCTGTACAACGTGACAGTCGGGAGTCGGTTACAGTACTATTTAGCTACACACGGGAGACCGGGGTTCAATTCCCCGACGGGGAGGAAGAGTAGGATGTCCTTGTAAATAACAATTTGTTCTAAACTGACTTGCCTAGTTAAATAAAGGTTACACTAAGAGCATAACATTTCTACACCCTCATTGAATAATTGTAGTCTAACCAATACCCAAACAGAGATTCAGTGAAAATTAAAATCTCATTGATTTATCACTACCAGTCCCCATTGATTTATCACTACCAGTCCCCATTGATTTATCACTACCAGTCCCCATTGATTTATCACTACCAGTCCCCATTGATTTATCACTACCAGTCCCCATTGATTTATCACTACCAGTCCCCATTGATTTATCACTACCAGTCCCCATTGATTTATCACTACCAGTCCCCATTGATTTATCACTACCAGTCCCCATTGATTTATCACTACCAGTCCCCATTGATATATCACTACCAGTCCCCATTGATTTATTAAGACCAGTCCCCATTGATTTATTAAGACCAGTCCCCATTGATTTATCACTACCAGTCCCCATTGATATATCACTACCAGTCCCCATTGATATATCACTACCAGTCCCCATTGATTTATTAAGACCAGTCCCCATTGATTTATTAAGACCAGTCCCCATTGATTTATCACTACCAGTCCCCATTGATATATCACTACCAGTCCCCATTGATTTATTAAGACCAGTCCCCATTGATTTATTAAGACCAGTCCCCATTGATTTATCACTACCAGTCCCCATTGATATATCACTACCAGTCCCCATTGATATATCACTACCAGTCCCCATTGATTTATTAAGACCAGTCCCCATTGATTTATTAAGACCAGTCCCCATTGATTTATCACTACCAGTCCCCATTGATATATCACTACCAGTCCCCATTGATATATCACTACCAGTCCCCATTGATTTATCACTACCAGTCCCCATTGATATATCACTACCAGTCCCCATTGATTTATTAAGACCAGTCCCCATTGATTTATTAAGACCAGTCCCCATTGATTTATCACTACCAGTCCCCATTGATTTATTAAGACCAGTCCCCATTGATTTATCACTACCAGTCCCCATTGATTTATTAAGACCAGTCCCCATTGATTTATTAAGACCAGTCCCCATTGATTTATTAAGACCAGTCCCCATTGATTTATTAAGACCAGTCCCCATTGATTTATCACTACCAGTCCCCATTGATTTATCACTACCAGTCCCCATTGATTTATCACTACCAGTCCCCATTGATTTATCACTACCAGTCCCCATTGATTTATCACTACCAGTCCCCATTGATTTATCACTACCAGTCCCCATTGATTTATCACTACCAGTCCCCATTGATTTATTAAGACCTGTACCTATTGATTTATCACTACCAGTCCCCATTGATTTATTAAGACCTGTACCTATTGATTTATCACTACCAGTCCCCATTGATTTATTAAGACCAGTCCCCATTGATTTATTAAGACCAGTCCCCATTGATTTATCACTACCAGTCCCCATTGATTTATCACTACCAGTCCCCATTGATTTATCACTACCAGTCCCCATTGATTTATCACTACCAGTCCCCATTGATTTATCACTACCAGTCCCCATTGATTTATCACTACCAGTCCCCATTGATTTATCACTACCAGTCCCCATTGATTTATCACTACCAGTCCCCATTGATTTATCACTACCAGTCCCCATTGATATATCACTACCAGTCCCCATTGATTTATTAAGACCAGTCCCCATTGATTTATTAAGACCAGTCCCCATTGATTTATCACTACCAGTCCCCATTGATATATCACTACCAGTCCCCATTGATATATCACTACCAGTCCCCATTGATTTATTAAGACCAGTCCCCATTGATTTATTAAGACCAGTCCCCATTGATTTATCACTACCAGTCCCCATTGATATATCACTACCAGTCCCCATTGATTTATTAAGACCAGTCCCCATTGATTTATTAAGACCAGTCCCCATTGATTTATCACTACGAGTCCCCATTGATATATCACTACCAGTCCCCATTGATATATCACTACCAGTCCCCATTGATTTATTAAGACCAGTCCCCATTGATTTATTAAGACCAGTCCCCATTGATTTATCACTACCAGTCCCCATTGATATATCACTACCAGTCCCCATTGATATATCACTACCAGTCCCCATTGATTTATCACTACCAGTCCCCATTGATATATCACTACCAGTCCCCATTGATTTATTAAGACCAGTCCCCATTGATTTATTAAGACCAGTCCCCATTGATTTATCACTACCAGTACCCATTGATTTATTAAGACCAGTCCCCATTGATTTATCACTACCAGTCCCCATTGATTTATTAAGACCAGTCCCCATTGATTTATTAAGACCAGTCCCCATTGATTTATTAAGACCAGTCCCCATTGATTTATTAAGACCAGTCCCCATTGATTTATCACTACCAGTCCCCATTGATTTATCACTACCAGTCCCCATTGATTTATCACTACCAGTCCCCATTGATTTATCACTACCAGTCCCCATTGATTTATCACTACCAGTCCCCATTGATTTATCACTACCAGTCCCCATTGATTTATCACTACCAGTCCCCATTGATTTATTAAGACCTGTACCTATTGATTTATCACTACCAGTCCCCATTGATTTATTAAGACCTGTACCTATTGATTTATCACTACCAGTCCCCATTGATTTATTAAGACCAGTCCCCATTGATTTATTAAGACCAGTCCCCATTGATTTATCACTACCAGTCCCCATTGATTTATCACTACCAGTCCCCATTGATTTATCACTACCAGTCCCCATTGATTTATCACTACCAGTCCCCATTGATATATCACTACCAGTCCCCATTGATTTATCACTACCAGTCCCCATTGATATATCACTACCAGTCCCCATTGATTTATCACTACCAGTCCCCATTGATTTATCACTACCAGTCCCCATTGATTTATTAAGACCAGTCCCCATTGATTTATTAAGACCAGTCCCCATTGATTTATTAAGACCAGTCCCCATTGATTTATCACTACCAGTCCCCATTGATTTATCACTACCAGTCCCCATTGATTTATCACTACCAGTCCCCATTGATATATCACTACCAGTCCCCATTGATTTATCACTACCAGTCCCCATTGATATATCACTACCAGTCCCCATTGATTTATTAAGACCAGTCCCCATTGATTTATCACTACCAGTCCCCATTGATTTATTAAGACCAGTCCCCATTGATTTATCACTACCAGTCCCCATTGATTTATCACTACCAGTCCCCATTGATTTATCACTACCAGTCCCCATTGATTTATCACTACCAGTCCCCATTGATTTATCACTACCAGTCCCCATTGATTTATCACTACCAGTCCCCATTGATTTATCACTACCAGTCTCCATTGATATATCACTACCAGTCCCCATTGATTTATTAAGACCAGTCCCCATTGATTTATCACTACCAGTCTCCATTGATATATCACTACCAGTCCCCATTGATTTATCACTACCAGTCCCCATTGATTTATCACTACCAGTCCCCATTGATTTATTAAGACCAGTCCCCATTGATTTATCACTACCAGTCCCCATTGATTTATCACTACCAGTCCCCATTGATTTATTAAGACCAGTCCCCATTGATTTATCACTACCAGTCCCCATTGATTTATCACTACCAGTCCCCATTGATTTATTAAGACCAGTCCCCATTGATTTATCACTACCAGTCCCCATTGATTTATCACTACCAGTCCCCATTGATTTATTAAGACCAGTCCCCATTGATTTATCACTACCAGTCCCCATTGATTTATCACTACCAGTACCCATTGATATATCACTACCAGTCCCCATTGATTTATCACTACCAGTCCCCATTGATATATCACTACCAGTCCCCATTAATTTATCACTACCAGTCCCCATTGATTTATCACTACCAGTCCCCATTGATTTATTAAGACCAGTCCCCATTGATTTATTAAGACCAGTCCCCATTGATTTATTAAGACCAGTCCCCATTGATTTATCACTACCAGTCCCCATTGATTTATCACTACCAGTCCCCATTGATTTATCACTACCAGTCCCCATTGATATATCACTACCAGTCCCCATTGATTTATCACTACCAGTCTCCATTGATATATCACTACCAGTCCCCATTGATTTATTAAGACCAGTCCCCATTGATTTATCACTACCAGTCCCCATTGATTTATTAAGACCAGTCCCCATTGATTTATCACTACCAGTCCCCATTGATTTATCACTACCAGTCCCCATTGATTTATCACTACCAGTCCCCATTGATTTATCACTACCAGTCCCCATTGATTTATCACTACCAGTCCCCATTGATTTATCACTACCAGTCCCCATTGATTTATCACTACCAGTCTCCATTGATATATCACTACCAGTCCCCATTGATTTATTAAGACCAGTCCCCATTGATTTATCACTACCAGTCTCCATTGATATATCACTACCAGTCCCCATTGATTTATCACTACCAGTCCCCATTGATTTATCACTACCAGTCCCCATTGATTTATTAAGACCAGTCCCCATTGATTTATCACTACCAGTCCCCATTGATTTATCACTACCAGTCCCCATTGATTTATTAAGACCAGTCCCCATTGATTTATCACTACCAGTCCCCATTGATTTATCACTACCAGTCCCCATTGATTTATTAAGACCAGTCCCCATTGATTTATCACTACCAGTCCCCATTGATTTATCACTACTAGTCCCCATTGATTTATTAAGACCAGTCCCCATTGATTTATCACTACCAGTCCCCATTGATTTATCACTACCAGTCCCCATTGATTTATTAAGACCAGTCCCCATTGATTTATCACTACCAGTCCCCATTGATTTATCACTACCAGTCCCCATTGATTTATCACTACCAGTCCCCATTGATTTATCACTACCAGTCCCCATTGATTTATTAAGACCAGTCCCCATTGATTTATCACTACCAGTCCCCATTGATTTATCACTACCAGTCCCCATTGATTTATCACTACCAGTCCCCATTGATTTATCACTACCAGTCCCCATTGATTTATCACTACCAGTCCCCATTGATTTATCACTACCAGTCCCCATTGATTTATCACTACCAGTCCCCATTGATTTATCACTACCAGTCCCCATTGATTTATCACTACCAGTCCCCATTGATTTATCACTACCAGTCCCCATTGATTTATCACTACCAGTCTCCATTGATATATCACTACCAGTCCCCATTGATTTATTAAGACCAGTCTCCATTGATTTATCACTACCAGTCCCCATTGATTTATCACTACCAGTCCCCATTGATTTATCACTACCAGTCCCCATTGATTTATTAAGACCAGTCTCCATTGATTTATCACTACCAGTCCCCATTGATATATCACTACCAGTCCCCATTGATTTATTAAGACCATTCTCCATTGATTTATCACTACCAGTCCCCATTGATATATCACTACCAGTCCCCATTGATTTATCACTACCAGTCCCCATTGATTTATCACTACCAGTCCCCATTGATTTATTAAGACCAGTCCCCATTGATTTATTAAAACCAGTCCCCATTGATTTATTAAGACCAGTCCCCATTGATTTATTAAGACCTGTCCCCATTGATTTATCACTACCAGTCCCCATTGATTTATCACTACCAGTTGTCACGCCCTGGTCGAAGTATAGTATGTTTGTCTTCATTTATTTGGTCAGGCCAGGGTGTGAAATGGGTTTTTGTGGTGCGTTTTTGTCTTCGGGTTTTGTGGGGTGTCTAGCATAGTCTATGGCTGCCTGAGGCGGTTCTCAATTAGAGTCAGGTGATTATCGTTGTCTCTGATTGGGAACCATATTTAGGCAGCCATATTCTTTGAGTATTTCGTGGGTGATTGTTCCTGTCTCTGTGTTAGTTGTCACCAGATAGGCTGTATAGGTTTTCACATTCCGTTTGTTGTTTTTGTATTGTTCGTGTTTTTTCCTT
The DNA here is from genome assembly GCF_034236695.1 of Oncorhynchus nerka. Classification (NCBI taxonomy): domain Eukaryota; kingdom Metazoa; phylum Chordata; class Actinopteri; order Salmoniformes; family Salmonidae; genus Oncorhynchus; species Oncorhynchus nerka. Next base: position 947,144 of record NC_088401.1, on the reverse strand, counting down.
CATTAAAGATGTATCGAACTAACCACGCTGCATTTTGGTCCGACTCTCTTTCGACAGAAGAAAACCGTAACAGAATCACCCACCACAACAGGACCAAGCAGCGTGTCAACAGGCAGGAGCCGCAGGAGAAGCAACAAAGGCAGCAACAGCGGCGCAATGAGGAATGGACATGGGACGATATATTGGATGGCAAGGGTTGCTACACATGGGAGGAGATCCTGGCGGGAAGGGATCGCCTTCCATGGGAACAGGTGGAGGCAGCGAGGAGAGCAGAGGCAGCCGGAAGAGAGGAGCCGGCGATATGAGGGAACACGGTTGGCAAGGAAACCCGGGAGTCAGCCCCAAAAATTTCTTGGGGGATGGCTCACAGGGAGTATGGCTACGCCAGGTAGGAGACCTGCGCAAACTCCCTGTGCTTACCGGGGGGCTAGAGAGACCGGGCCGGCACCGTGTTATGCAGTGGTGCGCACGGTGTCCCCAGTGCGGGTGCATAGCCCGGTGCGGTATATTCCAGCTCCTCGTATCGGCCGGGCTAGAGTGGGCATCGAGCCAGGTAAGGTTGGGCAGGCTCGGTGCTCAAGAGCTCCAGTGCGCCTGCACGGTCCGGTCTATCCAGTACCACCTTCACACACCAGCCCTCCGGTGGCAGCTCCCCGCACCAGGCTTCCTGTGCGTGTTCTCGGTCCAGTACCACCAGTGCCAGCACCACGCATCAGGCCTACAGTGCGCCTCGCCTCTCCAGCGCTGCCGGAGCCTTTCTCCTCTCCTGCGCTGTCGGAGTCTCCCGCCTGTTCAGCGCTGCCAGAGCCTTCCTCCTCTACAGCGCTGCCGGAGTCTCCCGCCTATCTAGCGCTGCCAGAGCCTTCCTCATTTCCAGCGCTGCCGGAGTCTCCCGCCTGTTCAGCGCAGCCAGAGCTGCCAGCCTGAATGGAGCAGCCAGAGCTGCCAGTCTACATGGAGCAGCCAGAGCTGCCAGTCTGCATGAAGCAGCCAGAGCTGCCAGTCTGCATGAAGCAGCCAGAGCTGTCAGTCTGCATGGAGCAGCCAGAGCTGTCAGTCTGCAAGGAGCTGCCAGTCTGCACGGAGCTGCCAGTCTGCACGGAGCTGCCAGTCTGCACGGAGCTGCCAGAGCTGCCAGTCTGTAAGAAGCCGCCAGAGCTGTCAGCCTACATGGAGCAGCCAGAGCCGCCAGTCAGCGAGGAGCAGCCAGAGCCGCCAGTCAGCATGGAGCAGCCAGATCCGTCAGTCTGCCAGGATCCGCCAGTCAGCCAGACTCTTCCAGATCTGCCAGTCAGCCAGACTCTTCCAGATCCGCCAGTCAGCCAGACTCTTCCAGATCCGCTAGTCAGCCAGACTCTTCCAGATCCGCCAGTCAGCCAGACTCTTCCAGATCCGCCAGTCAGCCAGACTCTTCCAGATCTGCCAGTCAGCCAGACTCTTCCAGATCTGCTAGTCAACCAGACTCTTCCAGATCCGCCAGTCAACCAGACTCTTCCAGATCCGCCAGTTAGCCAGGATCTGCCAGAACCGCCAGCCAGCCAGGATCTGCCAGATTCAGCTACCTGCCTGAGCTTCCTCTCGGTGCTGAGCTTCCTCTCGGTGCTGAGCTTCCCCTCAGTCCCGAGCTTCCCCTCAGTCCCGAGCTTCCCCTCAGTCCCGAGCTTCCCCTCAGTCCCGAGCTGCCTCAGTCCCGAGCTGCCCCTCAGTCCCGATCTGCTCCTCAGTCCAGTGGGGTTCTGGGTGAGGACTACTAGGCCATGGTCGGCGGTCGGCTGTAAATAGCGCCCCCATCCACTCAGGAGCCCCCATAAACAAAGTATCAAAATACAGAGAGGTGTTGGTAAAGGTATATTGTCCTGCTAATAGCCAATAATGGGCTGTTATAATACTGTACATGGTGTCCAGATCAGGACAACCGACACGTCTTTATTCAAGACTATCAGAAAGAATGTTGGTACTTATTTATTTTGATCCAGAGCCTTGAATTAGTCACTCAGCTTTATAAAGGCCATAGAGGGAGAGAAATGCTGGGCCACTCTATGGGACTCCCAATCACGGTCAGATGTGATACATAATTATACTTTATGCCATGCACGCCTCCAACTCAATCATCAAGTTTGCAGACGACACTACAGTAGTAGGCTTGATTACCAACAACGATGAGACGGCCTACAGGGAGGAGGTGAGGAGGTCAACAAAACAAAGGAGATGATCTTGAACTTCAGGAAACAGCAGAGGGAGCACAGAAGAGGGAGCAGTCCCCTAGTCCAAAATGAATTCACGGTGTCATGACGTTGGCCTGGGGGATAGGTTTATGACCTTCATAAATACCTCTCCCTCCCTTTTCTCTTCTCTAACCTACTGAGGTTACATTTAAAAAAAACTTGGTTAACATAGAGATTCTGGGAACATCAGTATGTGAGGGGAAATTAACTATATTATGGTAATCCGACCAATTGAACATATGCAGTGGTACATTCTCATCAATGATAAGATTACATAATTTCTACAGTGTAAAGTCTACACATCAGAGTTATCAGGTTCACATGGAATTGTTGTTCAATTTAAATGTTTGAATATGAAATGATTTGTGATGGGATGAAATGTGATTTTAGCTTCTAAAATGTGAGAATTGAATTTTCATAAGATAGGGCTGCTCAATCAGTGGCCCTCCCCTGTGAAGGGACATGGACTATAAAACTTTTCAAACACGCCCTCTTCTCCCTTCCTATATAAGCTCTTGACTACAACATAACTTTCTGTTCCGCGGATGTGAGATGACGATCCCATGTCAGAATGGTTCAGGAAAAAACTACAGAACGAAGCCAACATCAGCATGAGCTTTGGTTGCGAATGGTATGAACTTTGAACTCTTATTCACGACAGAAGTGATACCTCCTAGCCGTTGAGTTAGCTACTGCAGCTGCAAACGCAGGTTAGGAAGGAACAGACAGAGTATCCCATCTACCACACAACGACGTCACTACAACTTATCCAAGGGACCACCAGAGACATTCTGCAAAGGATAAAGGACTCGGTTTGGCAACATGGCCTTCCACCTACCACCAACCTACTGAAGCGCAGCTCAGAGTAAATATTTATTGCATTTTCCTTTTGGGCGGTAATTTAGAATGCATAAGCTACTGTATTTATGATAGCACAGCTTCTTCCCTTTGTTCCTCAGTCTTCCCGCTCTTTCACTCAAACCCAGGCCCTTTTCCTTTGTGTAACAAGCTGTCATATCTGTTGCGCCGCTAGGGACGTTTCCTATGACGTAAAGAATTATCCAGGTATATGTTATTCTGTGTGATTAGTTAGGTATTTAGTAATTAAATAATTAAACCCAATTTGTATTGCTGATTCAACTTGTTAGCCAGGACTCTTGCAGATAACCAAGAATTTACAACTTTCAGAATATGAGACTGAAGTAAGATGACGATTAATGTGGACTGCTAATAAAGTAAAATATTGCTAAATCTTAAAGAGTTTATTCAGAAGATAACAGCTCTATAAATATTTTTTCGTGGTGCCCGACTCTCTAGTTAATTACATTTACCTGATTAGCTCAATCAGGTGATATTAATTACGGATAAATTATTTTATCGAATAGCATGTCATAGCAATAAATCCGGCATAGCCAAAGACACAACAATGGCAACACAGTAATTTACAGAGCCATGATCGTATGGAACTGCCTTCCATTTCCAATTACTCAATTAGATCCTTTACTGCAAAATTACATAAACATAATGATGAAACAACATCTCTTGGAACAGTAGGGACAGTGATAAATGGATAAAAAAACATGATGCAATCACAATTGCACTCCACACTGCCCTTTCACACCTGGACAAACGGAACAACTGTGTGAGAATGCTATTCATTAACATCACTAAACTAAGGACCCCGGGACTAAACACCTCCCTCTGCAACTGGATCCTGGACATCATGACGGGCCACCCTCAGGTGGTAAGGATAGGTAACAACACAACCACCATGCTGATCCTCAACATGGGGCCCCCTCACGGGTGCGTGCTCAGTCCCTTCCTGTACTCCCTGTTCACTCATGACTGCACGGCCAGGCACGACTCCAACACCATAATTAAGTTTACCGATGACATAACAGTGGTAGGCCGACAACGAAGGAGACAGCCTATAAGGATGAGGTCAGAGACTTGAACGTATAGTGCAAGAACAACAACCTTTCCCTTAATGTGATCAAGACAAATGAGATGATTGTGGACTACAGGAAAACGAGGACTGAGCAAGCCCCCATTCTCATCGACGGGGCTACAGTGGAGCAGGTTGAGAGCTTCAAGTTCCTTAGTGTTCGCATCACCAACAAATTAACATGGTCAAAGCACACCAAGACAGTCGTGAAGAGGGCATGACAAAACCTACTCAGGAGACTGAAAAGTTTTGGCATGTGTTCTCAGATCCTCAAAATATTTTAGAGCTGCACCATCGAGAGCATTCTGACTGGTTGCATCACCGTCTGGTATGGCAACTGCTCGGCCTCCGACCGCAAGGCACTACAGAGAATAGTGCGTACGGCCCACTACATCACCGGGGCCAAGCTGTCAGAGGAAGGCCATAAAAATGGTCAAAAAGTCTCCAGCCACCCTAATCATAGACTGTTCTCTCTGCTAATGCATGGCAAGCAGTACCGGAGTGCCAATTCTTGGTCCAAGAGGCTTCTAAACAGCTTCTACCCCCAACCCATAAGATTCCTGAACTGCTAATCAAATGGCTACCCAGACTATTTACATGGACCCCCCTCTTCTACGCTGCTGCTACTCTGTTATTATCGATGCATAGTCACTTTAAAAACACTACCTACATGTACATATTACCTCAATTACATCGACACCGGTGCCCCCGCACATTGACTCTGAACCGGTACACCCCTGTATATGCAGTTGAAGTCAGAAGTTTACATACACTTAGGTTGGAGTCATTAAAACTCGTTTTCAACCACTCCACACATTTCTTGTTAATAACAAACTATAGTTTTGGCAAGTTGGTTAGGACATCTACTTTGTGCATGACACAAGTCATTTTTCCAACAATTGTTTACAGACAGACTATTTCACTGTATCACAATTCCAGTGGGTCAGAAGTTTACATACACTAAGTTGACTGTGCCTTTAAACAGCTTGGAAAATTCCAGAAAATGATGTCATGGCTTTAGATGCTTCTGATAGGCTAATTGACATAATTTGAGTCAATTGGGGGTGTACCTGTGGATGTATTTCAAGGCCTACCTTCAAACTCAGTGCCTCTTTGCTTGACATCATGGGAAAATCAAAAGAAATCAGCCAAGACCTCAGAAAAAAATGGTAAACCTCCACAAGTCTGGTACATCCTTGGGAGCAATTTCCAAACCCCTGGAGGTACCACGTTCATCTGTACCAAGTATAAACACCATGGGACCACGCAGCCGGCATACCGCTCAGGAAGGAGACGCTTTCTGTCTCCTAGAGATGAACGTACTTTGGTGTGAAAAGTGCAAATCAATCCCAGAAAACAGCAAAGGACCTTGTGAAGATGCTGGAGGAAACAGGTACTAAAGTATCTATATCCACAGTAAAAACGAGTCCTATATCGACATAAGAACAACAAAGTCAAGCTATTGGAGTGGCCATCACAAAGCCCTGACCTCAATCCTATAGAAAATGTGTGGGCAAAACTGAAAAAGTGTGTGCGAGCAAGGAGGCCTACAAACCTGACTCAGTTACACCAGCTCTGTCAGGAGGAATGGGCCAAAATTACCCAACTTATTGTGGGAAGTTTGTGGAAGGCTACCCGAAACATTTGACCCAAGTTAAACAATTTAAAAGGCAATCCTACCAAATACTAATTGAGTGTATGTAAACTTCTGACCCACTTGGAATGTGATGAAAGAAATAAAAGCTGAAATAAATATTTCTCTCTACTATTATAATTCTCTCTAATAATTTCACATTCTTAAAATAAAGTGGTGATCCTAACTGACCTAAGACAGGGAATTTTTACTAGGACTAAATGTCAGGAATTGTGAAAAACTGAATTTAAATGTATTTGGCTAAAGTGTATGTAAACTTCCTACTTCAACTGTAGTCTCACTATTGTTATTTACTGCTGCTCTTTAATATTTGTTATTCTTATCTCTCACTATTTTTATATATTTTAGATTTTCTTTTTTGGGGTAATTTTCTTAAAACTGCATTGTTGGTTAAGGGGAGGTGTTATGACTGTCCTGACCAGGTCAGGTTACAGGAGACCACAACCCTACAGATTATCTCTCAACCCCAACAGAGGAGGAGAGATCTAGGGGTCTGAAGATGTGAGGGTTTTATGACCCCTCACGCACCTGGTAAATCTTAGGCCACAGACACATTCCTTTTGTTCTGTTACTATGGAGAACCAGCCTCAGAACATTAAACATAAAATAAAGGGACTTTGGAACAATGGTTTCCGTCAGCCACAATGGTGGTCATGACGATAGATGGAATATGAAAATGTATGTCATTTTTGTTTTGTTATTAAAGGTTAATAGATGATGTTATTACGAAAACTTTAACGTCAACAGTTTACCTAGTATATGTTTGATGTTTATACATTGTACGTTGTATGGAAAATGTCCAAATCAAAGAGAATGTATTGGTAAAGATGAAATGTGAAGTTAGTTGTCTAAAATTGGATTTGAATAAAATCTAGACCTTGCCTCATTAACTTGGTACGTCCATTGAAGTGCCCTAAAGGCGGTTACGCCCACTTCTGACCCAAGGGTATAAAACCTGTGAGTAAAGAATTTACAGATTAGACTACGTGACCCAAGCTGCAGCTGAGGTCTAAAAAGTCAACAAACCCAAAATGCAAAGCAAGTTTGAAGACAAATAAATATTTTTCTACCCAAGCCACGGATGAGTAGCTGTGTCTAAGCGAGTGAATTCAAGTCGAACCACCTAGCCTCCATCTCCAATCGAATCGTGGTATCTACACTGTTTCATTCCTACGCTGTGAGCTCTAAGCTACAGAGCTGTCTGACCTCAGAAGAGCCCTTCCAGAGCAAGGGCGAGGATTCAGACCAAAAGGACACTGACATCGTGAGGACGACCAGAGAGGTGCGCCGGAGAAGTGCGTCATTGAGCAGCCTGGACGGTCCCAAGGAGAATCCACAGAGATCTTCCCAAAGAAATTACATTATTATATTCTGACCCATAAGAGCAGCAGTTTGGGGCAAGGCTAGGGTTAGAATAAGCATAGCTGACAAATTCACCCAAATTTATATTTCTCTCGTGTACTTTCTCTCTCTTTTAAATCCCCATTGTGGGTAACACACGCCATAGTGTGTTGGCCCGTTATACTAAGTTCTAATCAATAGCCTATAATGTGTTTTGTCTATGTGTATTTTAATCATCGATATAGATATAGATAGATATAGGACCCGTATAAATCAGCTGGGCTTGACAATTTGGACCCTCTATTTCTGAAACTATCCGCCGCCATTGTCGCAACCCCTATTACCAGCCTGTTCAACCTCTCTTTCATATCGTCTGAGATCCCCAAGGATTGGAAAGCTGCCGCAGTCATCCCCCTCTTCAAAGGGGGAGATACCCTGGACCCAAACTGTTACAGACCTATATCCATTCTGCCCTGCCTATCTAAGGTCTTCGAAAGCCAAGTCAACAAACAGGTCACTGACCATCTCGAATCCCACCGTACCTTCTCCGCTATGCAATCTGGTTTCCGAGCCGGTCACGGGTGCATCTCAGCCACACTCAAGGTACTAAACGACATCATAACCGCCATCGATAAAAGACAGTACTGTGCAGCCGTCTTCATCGACCTTGCCAAGGCTTTCGACTCTGTCAATCACCATATTCTTATCGGCAGACTCAGTAGCCTCGGCTTTTCGGATGACTGCCTTGCCTGGTTCACCAATTACTTTGCAGACAGAGTTCAGTGTGTCAAATCGGAGGGCATGTTGTCCGGTCCTCTGGCAGTCTCTATGGGGGTGCCACAGGGTTCAATTCTCGGGCCGACTCTTTTCTCTGTGTATATCAATGATGTTGCTCTTGCTGCGGGCGATTCCCTGATCCACCTCTACGCAGACGACACCATTCTATACACTTTCGGCCCGTCATTGGACACTGTGCTATCTAACCTCCAATCGAGCTTCAATGCCATACAACACTCCTTCCGTGGCCTCCAACTGCTCTTAAACGCTAGTAAAACCAAATGCATGCTTTTCAACCGATCGCTGCCTGCACCCGCTTGCCCGACTAGCATCACCACACTGGATGGTTCCAACCTTGAATATGTGGACACCTATAAGTACCTAGGTGTCTGGCTAGACTGCAAACTCTCCTTCCAGACCCATATCAAACATCTCCAATCGAAAATCAAATCAAGAGTCGGCTTTCTATTCCGCAACAAAGCCTCCTTCACTCACGCTGCCAAGCTTACCCTAGTAAAACTGACTATCCTACCGATCCTCGACTTCGGCGATGTCATCTACAAAATGGCTTCCAACACTCTTCTCAGCAAACTGGATGCAGTTTATCACAGTGCCATCCGTTTTGTCACTAAAGCACCTTATACTACCCACCACTGCGACTTGTATGCTCTAGTCGGCTGGCCCTCGCTACATATTCGTCGCCAGACCCACTGGCTCCAGGTCATCTACAAGGCCATGCTAGGCAAAGCTCCGCCTTATCTCAGCTCACTGGTCACGATGGCAACACCCATCCGTAGCACGCGCTCCAGCAGGTGTATCTCATTGAGCATCCCCAAAGCCAACACCTCATTCGGCCACCTTTCGTTCCAGTACTCTGCTGCCTGTGACTGGAACGATTTGCAAAAATCGCTGAAGTTGGAGACTTTTATCTCCCTCACCAACTTCAAACATCAGCTATCTGAGCAGCTAATCGATCGCTGCAGCTGTACATAATCTGTTGGTAAATAGCCCACCCATTTTCACCTACCTCATCCCCACAGTTTTTATTTATTTACCTTTCTGCTCTTTTGCACACAAATATTCTCTACCTGTACATGATCATCTGATCATTTATCACTCCAGTGTTAATCTGCAATATTGTAATTATTCGCCTACCTCCTCATGCCTTTTGCACACATTGTATATAGACTCCCCTTTTTTTTCTCTACTGTGTTATTGACTTGTTAATTGTTTACTCCATGTGTAACTCTGTGTTGTCTGTTCACTCTGCTATGCTTTATCTTGGCCAGGTCGCAGTTGCAAATGAGAACCTGTTCTCAACTAGCCTACCTGGTTAAATAAAGGTGAAATAAAAAAATAAAATAAAAGATATAGAGCTGTTATATTATCTATGCAGAGAGGTATAGATATAGATATAGAGCTGTTATATTATCTATGAGGGGAGGTATATATATAGAGCTGTTATATTATCTATGAGGGGAGGTATAGATATAGATATAGAGCTGTTATATTATCTATGCAGAGAGGTATAGATATAGAGCTGTTATATTATCTATGAGGAGAGGTATAGATATAGATATAGAGCTGTTATATTATCTATGAGGGGAGGTATATATATAGAGCTGTTATATTATCTATGAGGGGAGGTATAGATATAGATATAGAGCTGTTATATTATCTATGCAGAGAGGTATAGATATAGAGCTGTTATATTATCTATGAGGAGAGGTATAGATATAGAGCTGTTATATTATCTATGAGGAGAGGTATAGATATAGAGCTGTTATATTATCTATGAGGGGAGGTATAGATATAGAGCTGTTATATTATCTATGAGGGGAGGTATAGATATAGAGCTGTTATATTATCTATGAGGGGAGGTATAGATACAGAGCTGTTATATTATCTATGAGGGGAGGTATAGATATAGATATAGAGCTGTTATATTATCTATGAGGAGAGGTATAGATACAGAGCTGTTATGTTATCTATGAGGAGAGGTATAGATATAGAGCTGTTATATTATCTATGAGGGGAGGTATAGATATAGAGCTGTTATATTATCTATGAGGGGAGGTATAGATATAGAGTTGTTATATTATCTATGAGGGGAGGTATAGATACAGAGCTGTTATATTATCTATGAGGGGAGGTATAGATATAGATATAGAGCTGTTATATTATCTATGAGGAGAGGTATAGATACAGAGCTGTTATGTTATCTATGAGGAGAGGTATAGATACAGAGCTGTTATATTATCTATGAGGGGAGGTATATATATAGATATAGAGTTGTTATATTATCTATGAGGGGAGGTATATATATAGAGCTGTTATATTATCTATGAGGGGAGGTATAGATATAGATATAGAGCTGTTATATTATCTATAAGGGGAGGTATAGATATATATAGATATAGAGCTGTTATATTATCTATGAGGGGAGGTATAGATATAGAGCTGTTATATTATCTATAAGGGGAGGTATAGATATATATAGACATAGAGCTGTTATATTATCTATAAGGGGAGGTATATATATAGATATAGAGCTGTTATATTATCTATAAGGGGAGGTATAGATATATATAGATATAGAGTTGTTATATTATCTATGAGGGGAGGTATAGATATATATAGATATAGAGCTGTTATATTATCTATGAGGGGAGGTATAGATATATATAGATATAGAGCTGTTATATTATCTATGAGGGGAGGTATAGCAAAGTCGATATCCACATTTATAAACATAGTTATTTGTGGTGAAAAACATGAATCTGAAGAAGAAAGGAGCAGAAGATAAGGGTGAAAAGAGACGATCCAGTTTGATCGGAACACTCTGAGACTGCTGGACTCCTGACGGCTCAGAGGACGAAGTCGTAAATGTCTTTATCTGTAATGTCCAACTCATTGTCATCATCCCAGTTATTAAAATACTGAGAAAATCAAGGAATAATTATATAATTATAATATAATGAGGAGAGGAGAGGGAGAGGAGAGGAGAGGAGAGGAGAGGAGAGGAGAGGAGAGGAGAGGGAGAGGAGAGGAGAGGAGAGGAGAGGAGAGGAGAGGAGAGGAGAGGAGAGGAGAGGAGAGGAGAGGAGAGGGAGAGGAGAGGAGAGGAGAGGAGAGAGAGGAGAGGAGAGGAGAGGAGAGGAGAGGAGAGGAGAGGAGAGGGAGAGGAGAGGAGAGGAGAGGAGAGGAGAGGAGAGGAGAGGAGAGGAGAGAGAGAGGAGAGGAGAGGAGAGGAGAGGAGAGGGAGAGAGGAGAGGGAGAGGAGAGGAGAGGGAGAGGAGAGGGAGAGGAGAGGGAGAGGAGAGGAGAGGAGAGGGAGAGGAGAGGAGAGGAGAGGAGAGGAGAGAGAGAGAGAGGAGAGGAGAGGAGAGGAGAGGAGAGGAGAGGAGAGGAGAGGAGAGGGAGAGGAGAGGAGAGGAGGGAGAGGAGAGGAGAGGAGAGGAGAGGAGAGGAGAGGAGAGGAGGAGAGGAGAGGAGAGGGAGAGGAGAGGAGAGGGAGAGGAGAGGAGAGGAGAGGAGAGGAGAGAGATTTGCTGCTCTGTGTTGGATTGGCTGCACTTGTCACAAGGACTAAAGTGAGCAGTGAGACCCTTACACAGCAGACAGAGAGATGGAGTGAGAGAAATGGAGAGGAGAGGAGAGGAGAGAAATGGAGAGGAGAGGGAGAAAGATAAAGGGGGGAGAGAGAGAGTGAGAGAGATGGAGTGAGAGAAATGGAGAGGAGAGGGAGAAAGATAAAGGGGGAGAGAGAGAGAGAGAGAGATGGAGTGAGAGAAATGGAGAGGAGAGGGAGAAAGATAAAGGGGGGAGAGAGAGAGTGAGAGAGATGGAGTGAGAGAAATGGAGAGGAGAGGGAGAAAGATAAAGGGGGAGAGAGAGAGTGAGAGAGATGGAGTGAGAGAAATGGAGAGGAGAGGGAGAAAGATAAAGGGGGAGAGAGAGAGTGAGAGAGATGGAGTGAGAGAAATGGAGGGGAGAGGGAGAAAGATAAAGGGGGGAGAGAAAGTGAGAGAGATGGAGTGAGAGAAATGGAGAGGAGAGGGAGAAAGATAAAGGGGGAGAGAAAGTGAGAGAGATGGAGTGAGAGAAATGGAGAGGAGAGGGAGAAAGATAAAGGGGGAGAGAGAGAGTGAGAGAGATGGAGTGAGAGAAATGGAGGGGAGAGGGAGAAAGATAAAGGGGGAGAGAGAGAGAGAGAGAGTGAGAGAGATGGAGTGAGAGAGAAATGGAGAGGAGAGGGAGAAAGATAAAGGGGAGAGAGAGAGAGAGATGGAGTGAGAGAAATGGAGAGGAGAGGGAGAAAGATAGAGGGGGAGAGAGAGAGAGAGAGATGGAGTGAGAGAGATGGAGTGAGAGAGAAATGGAGAGGGGAGGGAGAAAGATAAAGGGGGGAGAGAGAGAGAGAGAGATGGAGTGAGAGAGAAATGGAGAGGAGAGGGAGAAAGATAAAGGGGGGAGAGAGAGAGAGAGAGATGGAGTGAGAGAGAAATGGAGAGGAGAGGGAGAAAGATAAAGGGGGGAGAGAGAGAGAGAGAGATGGAGTGAGAGAGAAATGGAGAGGAGAGGGAGAAAGATAGAGGGGGGAGAGAGAGAGAGAGAGAGATGGTATATTAAATTAAATGATCAAATATACAGACCACAAATTCAAATTGGCAATACTCAAACTCTTCAACATGATCCTCACTGCAGTTATTTTCCCCGTTATTTGGAACCAAGGATTGATCACACCAACCGAGAGAAATATGACCCAAATAATTTGAGGAATTAGCGTTAACAGCAACTTGGAGATAATTCTCTGCAGTATCATAAATAGCAGAAAACTTTGATTCCTTGATGAACACAATGTCCTGAGCAGATTGGATTTTTTAACAAATTACCACAACAGACCACATGTACTGTATACCCTCCACACTAACTGAAAAACAAAACAAAACAAAGGCACAATCTACTCATGTTTTGTAGACTTCAAACCACTGGTGATATCATCTGAGCATGTTATTTATTATCTACCCAATTTCGTGGTATCCAATTGGTAGTTACAGTCTTGTCTCAAAACAATGAAAGCTGAACGAGAGACCTCGTTTTATTGTTTTTGTAATGCTGACAGTTTTTCTATATACATTTATTTTATGTTGGATCCTGTTGGGCTTAGTTGCTGGGAGCGCTGCTGCTTGTCCTGGGATCCCACCGGGTTCTGCAGGGAGAGACACGGAAGCCCAGCTATCCTAACTGGCTCGGAGGTCTCAAATGGAGGTCACTATTGAACTATCCTAACTGGCTCGGAGGTCTCAAATGGAAGTCACTATTGAACTATCCTAACTGGCTCGGAGGTCTCAAATGGAGGTCACTATTGAACTATCCTAACTGGCTCGGAGGTCTCAAATGGAGGTCACTATTGAACTATCCTAACTGGCTCGGAGGTCTCAAATGGAGGTCACTATTGAATTATCCTAACTGGCTCGGAGGTCTCAAATGGAGGTCACTATTGAACTATCCTAACTGGCTCGGAGGTCTCAAATGGAGGTCACTATTGAACTATCCTAACTGGCTCGGAGGTCTCAAATGGAGGTCACTATTGAACTATCCTAACTGGCTCGGAGGTCTCAAATGGAGGTCACTATTGAACTATCCTAACTGGCTCGGAGGTCTCAAATGGAGGTCACTATTGAACTATCCTAACTGGCTCGGAGGTCTCAAATGGAGGTCACTATTGAACGTTTCCAGTGCTGTAGGAGCTGTGTTTACTTTGCTTTGTTCTGGGATAATGTGGACCGCGCTGACTTTCAATGTAGCAACTGCTTGCCTGCGGAGGAAGCGGCGAAGTGCGAAGTGGCTACTCATAGCAAGCAAGTAAAAAACCTACACAAGATTCAGGGGAGTCCACGCCTGCCTACTTTTCTTTTTCTTCCACCCCATTAGCCGGATGCCGCTCTGATCTGGTGGAAGTGTCACTCCACAGCCGGCTGGCCGGTGCTCAGCAGGCTTCCATCCCCAAAAGGGTCTCCCCCTTCCCTTCAGAACGGAGCTGTTCTCAACCCAACCAACCAGCAATGGAGATATGTCACTCGCCGTAGAAGTTGAAGACAGTGTCCTCTGGCAACAGGGGTCTCCTTAGAGATGTTTAGCCCGGACCTGACACAGACCAGAAACAGCCTCAACAGAGGTTCCAGTGCCTTCTTCCTTGGGGGCTTCCCATTCAAGATCGGATCCGGAGGTACCTGAGTCTTCATCCTCTGTTCTGTCACCCTCTCCAGTGGATTCTACCTCATGTTTAGATCCTCTGAGCTTCTACCCTCATCAGACCGTGAGGCTGCCTGGTAGACCGGCCCATTGAACACCACCAGCTGTCATCATAGGCAGCTCTATGGTGAGAAACATCTCGGTCCCCAAGGCAAAGATCCTGTTCTACACAGGAGCACGAGTACAGGACATCACAAGGCTGCTTCTGACTGTTCTACCACAGATGCCGGGAGTTGACACAGTGTTAGTCCATGTGGGGTCAAACGACATCAGGACGGCTAGCTCGGAACATCTGAAATTTGAATTTAAAGAACTGATTTTAGCATTAAAAGACTCAACCATCGTTGGGCCGTGGGTGTGAAAGATTCAGCAGACTGCTGGCATTAAACATCTGGCTAAAAGACTACTGTAGCCCTGCTGGAGTCACTTTAATAGATAACTTTGACACCTTCTGGAAACAGAAGATACTCTACAGGAATGACGGAGTCTTTCCAAATCGTCTTGGCTCCTAGACTCTGTCCACGCATTTCAAGGCTGAGTTGAAACAATGACTTATCAATGACCCAAGCCCAGCTCAGCTAATCCCTACGATTGTGACAATGAGTTGTCATAACGCTGCATTAAATGGGTATTTTCCTAGGGGCGTTGGCAGACACAATGTAAGTGACTTAATTTATGTCCATCTAACTGCCCTGAATACCTTTGTTAACGTGCTATGGCTGGGGGCAGTATTGAGTAGCTTGGATGAATAAGGTGCCCAGAGTAAACTGTCTGCTACTCAGGCCCAGTTGCTAATATATTTTTAGAGTTTGGGATTTACAAACTTTTCATTATTAGTTACATTGTTTTAGTTTGAACGTGCAGACTTTTCTTTAAATTATTGTTTTATGTAGGATGCTACATTCTTGACCAGTTGCAATTGTAAGTAGGACGAATAAAAATAAATGCTACTTCTATTAGGCTGTTAAGTTATTTTAAGTTATTTTATATACAGTTGAAGTCGGAAGTTTACATACAGCCAAATACATTTAAACTCAGTTTTCACAATTCCTGACATTTAATACTAGTAAAAGTTCCCTGTCTCAGGTCAGTTAGGATCACCATTTTATTTTAAGAATGTGAAATGTCAGAATAATAGTTGAGAGAATGATTTATTTCAGCTTTCATTTCTTTCATCACATTCCCAGTGGGTCAGAAGTTTACATTCACTCAATTAGTATTTGGTAGCATTGACTTTAAAATGTTTCACTTGGGTCAAATGTTCTGGGTAGCCTTCCACAAGCTTCCCACAATAAGTTGGGTGAATTTTGGCCCATTCCTCCTGACAGAGCTGGTGTGACTGAGTCAGGTTTGTAGGCCTCCTTGCTCGCACACGCTTTTTTCAGTTCTGCCCACAAATGTTCTATGGGATTGAGGTCAGGGCTTTGTGATGGCCACTCCAATAGCTTGACTTTGATGTCTTTAAGCCGTTTTGACACAACTTAGGAAGTATGCTTGGAGTCATTGTCCATTTGGAAGACCCATTCGCGACCAAGCTTTAACTTCCTGACTGATGTCTTGAGATGTTGCTTCAATATATCCACATAATTTTCCTGCCTCATAATGCCATCTATTTTGTGAAGTGCACCAGTCACTCCTGCAGCAAAGCACACCCACAACATGAGGTATTTTATAACAAATCCCACTTCTATTAGGCCATATAGTGGTGTCTTGTAAAATATGCTGCAACCCCTCATAGCCTACCTCAGCCAGTTAAGATATTTTATATAGGTCTAGGCTCTGAAGAAATAGACTCCAATTAAGCCCTCTTGTTGTTTGTAAAGTCAAATTAAAATGAAGATTATTGTTGAAATGAATTGCTCGACTGGTGTAGGTTTTCTCCATCTGTTATATTTTCAGCACCAGCCACTGTTCACATCCTTTTGATTGCGCTGCGGTTGCCGCCAGTTGTTTTTCAAATTGAACCCAAACCGGAAGACGCTGGGCCAAACCCGGAAGACTCTGGGCCAAACCCGGAAGACGCTGGGCCAAACCCGGCCAAACCCGGAAGACGCTGGGCCAAACCCGGAAGACGCTGGGCCAAACCCGGAAGACGCTGGACCAAACCCGGAAGACTCTGGGCCAAACCCGGAAGACGCTGGGCCAAACCCGGAAGACGCTGGGCCAAACCCGGAAGACGCTGGGCCAATTGTGCCCTATGGCACTTCCAAACACGGTTGGATGTGATACAGCCTGTATTCAAACCAGGGACTGTATTAATATTGCACTATTGCACTGAGATGCAGTGCCTTCGACCCCTGCGCCACTGGGGAGCCATGACCAATATATATATATGTATATTTTTTTTCAGAACATTAATTGTGTAGGTAGATAAGTGCAGATGTGGAAAGTACAAATGATTTGTTGCCAGTTGCGGAGGGGGTTCACACCTAGCTCGCCTATTAGATAATTCTCTAGTAAAGGTTGAATAGTCTAGTTCAGCTAATAGCCCGTCCTAGAGACGCTATTAGCAGAATTCACAGCATTCTACGCTTGTTAAAAACGGGTAATAATACATTTCCACATGTTCAAGAATCCAATTGATAAAATAATAAAGTGTTTTTAGCCACAATCGGCCCCAACCCCAATTAATACATTTTGGAACAGTCGATAGCGTGCTGTACTTGGGGCTAGAATGTTGATGGTTCGAAACCTGCTTGTTTCATTACATTATTAGGTCTCAGAGCAAATCGCCTGGATTGTTACTCCCATCTCGTTCCTCACCCTCTTCCTCGCGTCATTCTCCGCCTGGGTAGCTCGCTTGTGGGCGTGCAGGGAGGATATGGCAGCACCTTCGGTTGTGCGTCAAGAATTCAGCATAGCAACTTTGTATGAATGTCTGGTTATTCACAGGCAAATAGTAATATGCTCTAAATCTAGTGACAAAAAAAACTTTGCTGCCCTGTTTTCAATCATCCACATGGCTGGGAGAACCTCCTCAGATTAATGCAGATGAAGGGATTTGGATATGCATAGGAAGTGTAGTGGACTGTTTTTTTCTGAAGATATGAATTACAAATCAGACTTTACTTTAAATCATGTCTCTAAGTCTAAGTCATAGTTACAATGTGTCATTGATGTCCCAGGAGCGGTAAACACTGTTGAAGTGTATAATTGTAATACAGACATGCAGACACGGCGTCATTCAAAGAATGGAGTTTGGTACACCTGGAATATTGGAAATGACTGAAATCAAACTCGCTAAATAGCGATATTCGTAAATTAACTATGCACAATCAAAAATATGCACAATCATTTGTAGTTACATGAACTAACATTTTTTGACTCGTTATGACTTTATAATTACTTACATTTGCTTCCACCGTAATGTTTTTTTGCCAGATATCTTTGCTAAAGAAAATCACCAGTGACGGCACAACGTCAAATTCGTAATTGGAACCACTTGATATGATTGGTAATATAAAACCCTTGGGAACCAAATGCATAACAAGTGCTCTAACTCCCCCTTGTGGTGGTCTGGAGTAGAGGTTGACCGATAAATCGGAATGGCAGATTGATTTCAAGTTTTCATAACAATCGGAAATCTGTATTTTTGGACACCGATTCTATTTTAAAAAATGTACACCTTTATTTAACTTTATTTAACAAGTCAGTTAAGAACACATTCTTATTTTCAATGACGGCCTAGGAACGGTGGGTTAACTGGTCTAGGAACAGTGGGTTAACTGGTCTAGGAACAGTGGGTTAACTGGCCTAGGAACAGTGGGTTAACTGGTCTAGGAACGGTGGGTTAACTGGTCTAGGAACAGTGGGTTAACTGGTCTAGGAACAGTGGGTTAACTGGCCTAGGAACGGTGGGTTAACTGGTCTAGGAACGGTGGGTTAACTGCCTCGTTCAGAGGCAGAACGACAGATTTTCACTTTGTCAGCTCGGGGGATACAATCTTGCAACCTTACGGTTAACTCGTCACACGCAATAAAGACCTGCCTTTCGTTGCACTCCACAAGGAGACTGCCTGTTACGCAAATGCAGTAAGCCAAGGTAAGTTGCTAGCTAGCATTAAACTTATCTTATAAAAAAACAATCAATCAATCATAATCACTAGTTAACTACACATGGTTGATGATATTACTAGATATTATCTAGCGTGTCCTGCATTGCATATAATCTGACTGAACATACAAGCATACAAGTATTTAAGTATCTGACTGAGCGGTGGTAGGCAGAAGCAGACGTGTAAACATTCATTCAAACAGCACTTTCGTGCGTTTTGCCAGCAGCTCTTTGTTGTGTGTCAAGCATTGCGCTGTTTATGACTTCAAGTCTATCAACTCCCAAGATGAGGCTGGTGTAACCGATGTGAAATGGCTAGCTAGTTAGCGGGGTGCGCGCTAATAGCGTTTCAAACGTCACTCGCTCTGAGCCTTGGAGTGGTTGTTTCCCTTGCTCTGCATGGGTAACGCTGCTTCGTTGTGGTGGCTGTTGTCGTTGTGTTCCTGGTTCGAGCCCAGGGAGGAGCGAGGAGAGGGACGGAAGCTATACTGTTACACTGGCAATACTAAAGTGCCTATAAGATCATCCAATAGTCAAAGGTTAATGAAATACAAATGGTATAGAGGGAAATAGTCCTATAATTCCTATAATAACTACAACCTAAAACTTCTTACCTGGGAATATTGAAGACTCATGTTAAAAGGAACCACCAGCTTTCATTTGTACTCATGTTCTGAGCAAGGAACTTAAACGTTAGCTTTCTTACATGGCACATATTGCACTTTTACTTTCTTCTCCAACACTTTGTTTTTGCATTATTTAAACCAAATTGAACATGTTCCATTATTTATTTGAGGCTAAATTGATTTTATTGATGTATTATATGAAGGTAAAAGAAAAGTGTTCATTCAGTATTGTTGTAATTGTCATTATTACAAATAAAAATAAAATACAAATCGGCCGATTAATCGTTATCTGCTTTTTTTGGGTCCTCCAATAATAGGTATCCGAATCGGCGTTGAAAAATCATAATCTGTCGACCTCTAGTCTGGAGCAATGAAGCCGTGGCGCTGGTTACCTTTAAGTCCTGAAGAGTAAGCTCACAACATTTAAAGGAGGAGCCACTGTAGATGTTCCTGTTGTCCACATCATCTGTGGATCTGTTGGGGCGGTATACAAGCTGGAGTGGGTCTAGGGTTTCTGGGATAATGGTGTTGATGAGAGCCATGACCAGCCTTTCAAGGCACTTCATGGCTTCATGGCTACAGACGTGAGAGCTACGGGTCGGTAGTCATTTAGGTAGATTACCTTAGTGTTCTTGGGCACAGGCACTATGGTGGTCTGCTTAAAACATGTTGTTATTACAGACTCAGACAGGGAGAGGTTGAAAATGTCAGTGAATACACTGTCCAGTTGGTTAGTGCAGAGTCAGAGTCCACGTCCTGGTAATCCGTCTGGCCCTGCGGGCATATAAGTTATTTAGCTCGTCTGGTAGGCTTGTGTTACTGGGCAGCTCTCAGCTGGGCTTCCCTTTGTAGTCTGTAATAATTTGCAAGCCCTGCCACATCCGTAGTACGATTTGATCTTAGTCCTGTATTGACGCTCTGCATGTTTGACGGTTCGTCGGAGGGCATAGCGGGATTTCTTATAAGCTTCCGTTAGCGTCCCAATCTTTGAAAGTGGCACCTTTAGCACAATGCGGATGTTGCCTGTAATCCAAGGCTTCTGGTTGGGGTATGTACGTATATTCACTGTGGGGACGACGTCATCGATGCACTTACTGATGAAGCCAGTATTCCTCAATGTCATCTGAAGAATCCCAGAACATGTTCCAGTCTGTGATAGCAAAACAGTCCTGTAGCTTAGCATCTGCTTCGACAGGGTAGCCTAGTGGTTAGAGCGTTGGACTAGAAACTGAAAGTTCGCAAGTTCAAATCCCCGAGCTGACATGGTACAAATCTGTCGTTCTGCCCCTGAACAGGCAGTTAACCCACTGTTCCTAGGACGTCATTTATTTAACTGACTTGCCTAGTTAAGTAAAGTTAAAAATAAATAAAAACCTGACCACTTTTTTTTTTTTATTGACTTAGTCACTGGTGCGTCCTGTTTTCATTTTAGTTTGTAAGCATAAATCAAGAGGATAGAATTATGGTCAGATTTGCCAAGAAATAACATTATATGCAACTATTTTCCGCCAACAGGTTTCTGTGCCAATGCACCACTCAACCAATAAACATACAGAGTTCAGGCCCTCCCGGGTGGCGCAGTGGTCTAGGGCACTGCATCACAGTGCTAGCTGTGCCACCAGAGACTCTGATTTCGAGCCCAGGCTCTGTCGCGGCCGGCCATGACCGGGAGGTCCATGGGGCGACGCACAATTGGCTTAGTGTCGTCTGGGTTAGGGAGGGCTTGGCCGGTAGGGATATCCTTGTCTCATCACGCACTAGCAACTCCTGTGGCAGGCCGTTTGCAGTGCATGCTGACCAGGTCGCTACACCAGGTGTTCCCTTCAACACATTGCTGCGGCTGGCTTCCGGGTTGGATGCGCCCTGTGTTAAGAATCAGTGCGGCTTGGTTGTGTTTCAGAGGACACATGGCTCTCGACCTTCGTCTCTCCCGAGCCCGTACAGGAGTCCCGAAGAGACGAGACAGCAACTTCTAACAATTGGATACCACGAAATTGGGGAGACAAAAGGGGTTAAAAAATAGACTAAATCAATCAATCTGGAAATGTTGGCTTTCATTCCATGTCATGTGTATTCTCAGTCAGGTTGAGACTGGTCTACTACCATGTCATGTGTATTCTCAGTCAGGTTGAGACTGGTCTACTACCATGTCATGTGTCTTCTCAGTCAGGTTGAGACTGGTCTACTACCATGTCATGTGTCTTCTCAGTCAGGTTGAGACTGGTCTACTACCATGTCATGTGTCTTCTCAGTCAGGTTGAGACTGGTCTACTACCATGTCATGTGTCTTCTCAGTCAGGTTGAGACTGGTCTACTACTATTGCTTTAATGTATTGGTATTCCCATTAATATTGTTGTAGTTGCTGTTAATGGTGATCCTATTTCCACAACTACTATTTTGTTGGTCATTTTTTGTTATATGTATACTTCATTATTATTTTTTTATTTCACCTTAATTTAACCAGGTAGTTGTCAGAGAGGTTGAACAGGCTAGTGATAGGGGTTGCAACAATTTAGGGCAGATAATTTCAGAAAGAGAGGGTCCAGATTGTCTAAACCTGCTGATTTGTAGGGGTCCAGATATTGCAGCTCTTTCAGAACATCAGCTATCTGGATTTGGGTGAAGGAGAAATGGGGGAGGCTTGGGCAAGTTGCTATGGGGGGTGCGGAGCTGTTGATCAGGGTAGGGGGTGGCCAGGTGGAAAGCATGGCCAGCCGTAGAAAAATGCTTATTGAAATTCTCAATTATCGTGGATTTATCGGTGGTGACAGTGTTTCCTAGCCTCAGTAAAGTGGGCAGCTGGAAGGAGGTGCTCTTTATTCTCCATGGACTTTACAGTGTCCCAGAACTTTCTGGAGTTTGTGCTGCAGGATGCAAACTTTTGTTTGAAAAAGCTAGCCTTTGCTTTCCTAACTGCTTGTTTATATTGGTTCGTAACTTCCCTGAAAAGTTGCATATCGCGGGGGCTATTCGATGCTAATGCAGTACGCCACAGGATTTTTTTGTGCTGAAAGAATAACCAGGCATCTTTTACTGACAGAATAAGGTCAATATCCTTCCAGGATACCCGGGCCAGGTCGATTAGAAAGGCCTGCTCACTGAAGTGATTTAGGGTGCGTTTGACAGTGGTGAGGGGTGGTCGTTTGACCGCAGTCCCATTACGGACGCAAGCAATGAGGCAGTGATCGCTGAGATCCTGGTCGAAGACAGCAGAGGTGTCTTCGGAGGGCAAGTTGGTTAGGATGATATCTATGAGGGTGCCTGTGTTTACAGATTTGGAGTTGTACCTGGTAGGTTCATTGATCATTTGTGTGAGATTGAGAGCATCAAGCTTAGATTGTAGGATGGCCGGGGTGTTAAGCATGTCCCAGTTTAGGTCACCTAACAGCACGAGCTCTGAAGATAGATGGGGGGAAATCAATTCACATATGGTGTCCAGGGCACAGCTGGGGCAGAAGGTGGTCTATAGCAAGCAGCAACGGTGAGAGACTTGTCATTTGGCTGACTACGTCATTTCCGGTCACAACTTGCAGGCTTGTTTTCGAGTTGCTGTGCGTTTTGTTGCCAACCTATTTTGCTACCTGACAACTTTACGGTTTTCACTTTTTAATTACCGTTCATATATTTATTTATTTTTTGCTCAACTTTTTCACTCCGGACGCTTTATCTGGACACGATTCGTCAGGACCTCCAACAGCCGAAGCTAAGTAGTAACATTAACATGATGCCTTCTAATTGCAGCCGCTGTGCTCGCCTTACGGCGAGGATAGCTGTACTGCAAGCCCAGCTTCAGACGCAATCGTTAGGCAAGGGTAATTTTAGTGTAGGAAAGGATGAAACAGCGTCTGTGCCACCAGTAAGTACAGATAGTAGTATAAATCCCCTGGCACAGTCCCTGCAGCCGGACAATTTTCTCACGGTTTCTGGAAGGAAATGCTGTAGGAACGCTCAACCGGTGTCGCTCATTCAGCCGACAGAAACTTTCAACCGGTTTTCCCCATTAAGCAGCGGGTCGGTGTCAGAGGCCGAGTCTTCTCTGGTCTCTACTCCTCCCGTTACGGGGTCTGAGACGCCGAAGCTTCCCACCATTAGCTCTGACAAATTGAAAACTCTAGTTATTGGCGACTCCATTACCCGCAGTATTAGACTTAAAGCGAATCATCCAGCGATCATACACTGTTTACCCGGGGGCAGGGCTACCGACGTTAAGGCTAATCTGAAGATGGTGCTGGCTAAAGCTAAAACTGGCGAGTGTAGAGAGTATAGAGATATTGTTATCCACGTCGGCACCAACGATGTTAGGATGAAACAGTCAGAGATCACCAAGCGCAACATAGCTTCTGCGTGCATATCAGCTAGAAAGATGTGTCGGCATCGAGTAATTGTCTCTGGCCCCTCCCAGTTAGGGGGAGTGATGAGCTCTACAGCAGAGTCTCACAACTCAATCGCTGGTTGAAAACTGTTTTCTGCCCCTCCCAAAAGATAGAATTTGTAGATAATTGGCCCTCTTTCTGGGACTCACCCACAAACAGGACCAAGCCTGACCTGCTGAGGAGTGACGGACTCCATCCTAGCTCGAGGGGTGCTCTCATCTTATCTACCAACATAGACAGGGCTCTAACTCCTCTAGCTCCACAATGAAATAGGGTGCAGGCCAGGCAGCAGGCTATTAGCCAGCCTGCCAGCATAGTGGAGTCTGCCACTAGCATAGTCAGTGTAGTCAGCTCAGCTATCACCATTGAGACCGTGTCTGTGCCTCGACCTAGGTTGGGCAAAACTAAACATGGCGGTGTTCGCCTTAGCAATCTCACTAGGATAAAGACCACCTCCATTCCTGTCATTACTGAAAGAGATCATGATACCTCACTTCTCAAAATAGGGCTACTTAATGTTAGATCCCTTACTTCAAAGGCAATTATAGTCAATGAACTAATCACTGATCATAATCTTGATGTGATTGGCCTGACTGAAACATGGCTTAAGCCTGATGAATTTACTGTGTTAAATGAGGCCTCACCTCCTGGCTACACTAGTGACCATATCCCCCGTGCATCCCGCAAAGGCGGAGGTGTTGCTAACATTTACGATAGCAAATTTCAATTTACAAAAAAAAAAAAATGACGTTTTCGTCTTTTGAGCTTCTAGTCATGAAATCTATGCAGCCTACTCAATAACTTTTTATAGCTACTGTTTACAGGCCTCCTGGGCCATATACAGTGTTTCTCACTGAGTTCCCTGAATTCCTATCGGACCTTGTAGTCATTGCAGACAATATTCTAAACTTTGGTGACTTTAATATTCACATGGAAAAGTCCACAGACCCACTCCAAAAGGCTTTCGGAGCCATCATCGACTCAGTGGGTTTTGTCCAACATGTCTCTGGACCTACTCACTGTCACAGTCATACGCTGGACCTAGTTTTGTCCCATGGAATAAATGTTGTGGATCTTAATGTTTTTCCTCATAATCCTGGACTATCGGACCACCATTTTATTACGTTTGCAATTGCAACAAATAATCTGCTCAGACCCCAACCAAGGAACATCAAAAGTCGTGCTATAAATTCACAGACAACACAAAGATTCCTTGATGCCCTTCCAGACTCCCTCTGCCTACCCAAGGACGCCAGAGGACAAAAATCCGTTAACCACCTAACTGAGTATCTCAATTTAACCTTGCGCAATACCCTAGATGCAGTTGCACCCCTAAAAACTAAAAAAATGTCTCATAAGAAACTAGCTCCCTGGTACACAGAAAATACCCGAGCTCTGAAGCAAGCTTCCAGAAAATTGGAACGGAAATGGCGCCACACCAAACTGGAAGTCTTCCGACTAGCTTGGAAGGACGGTACCGTGCAGTACCGAAGAGCCCTTACTGCTGCTCGATCATCCTATTTTTCTAACTTAATTGAGGAAAATAAGAACAATCCGAAATTCCTTTTTGATACTGTCGCAAAGCTAACTAAAAAGCAGCATTCCCCAAGAGAGGATGACTTTCACTTTAGCAGTGATAAATTCATGAACTTCTTTGAGGAAAAGATTATGATTATTAGAAAGCAAATTACGGACTCCTCTTTAAACCTGCGTATTCCTCCAAACCTCAGTTGTCCTGAGTCTGCACAACTCTGCCAGGACCTAGGATCAAGAGAGACGCTCAAGTCTTTTAGTACTATATCTCTTGACACAATGATGAAAATAATCATGGCCTCTAAACCTTCAAGCTGCATACTGGACCCTATTCCAACTAAACTACTGAAAGAGCTGCTTCCTGTGCTTGGCCCTCCTATGTTGAACATAATAAACGGCTCTCTATCCACTGGATGTGTACCAAACTCACTAAAAGTGGCAGTAATAAAGCCTCTCTTGAAAAAGCCAAACCTTGACCCAGAAAATATAAAAAACTATCGGCCTATATCGAATCTTCCATTCCTCTCAAAAATTTTAGAGAAGGCTGTTGCGCAGCAACTCACTGCCTTCCTGAAGACAAACAATGTATACGAAATGCTTCAGTCTGGTTTTAGACCCCATCATAGCACTGAGACGGCACTTGTGAAGGTGGTAAATGACATTTTAATGGCAACGGACCGAGGCTCTGCATCTGTCCTCGTGCTCCTAGACCTTAGTGCTGCTTTTGATACCATCGATCACCACATTCTTTTGGAGAGATTGGAAACCCAAATTGGTCTACACGGACATGTTCTGGCCTGGTTTAGATCTTATCTGTCGGAAAGATATCAGTTTGTCTCTGTGAATGGTTTGTCCTCTGACAAATCAACTGTAAATGTCGGTGTTCCTCAAGGTTCTGTTTTAGGACCACTATTGTTTTCACTATATATTTTACCTCTTGGGGATGTTATTCGAAAACATAATGTAAACTTTCACTGCTATGCGGATGACACACAGCTGTACATTTCAATGAAACATGGTGAAGCCCCAAAATTGCCCTCGCTAGAAGCATGTGTTTCAGACATAAGGAAGTGGATGGCTGCAAACTTTCTACTATTAAACTCGGACAAAACAGAGATGCTTGTTCTAGGTCCCAAGAAACAAAGAGATCTTCTGTTGAATCTGACAATTAATCTTAATGGTTGTACAGTCGTCTCAAATAAAACTGTGAAGGACCTCGGCGTTACTCTGGACCCTGATCTCTCTTTTGAAGAACATATCAAGACCATTTCGAGGACAGCTTTTTTCCATCTACGTAACATTGCAAAAATAGGAAACTTTCTGTCCAAAAATGATGCAGAAAAATTAATCCATGCTTTTGTCACTTCTAGGTTAGACTACTGCAATGCTCTATTTTCCGGCTACCCGGATAAAGCACTAAATAAACTTCAGTTAGTGCTGAATACGGCTGCTAGAATCCTGACTAGAACCAAAAAATTTGATCATATTACTCCAGTGCTAGCCTCTCTACACTGGCTTCCTGTCAAAGCAAGGGCTGATTTCAAGGTTTTACTGCTAACCTACAAAGCATTACATGGGCTTGCTCCTACCTATCTCTCTGATTTGGTCCTGCCGTACATACCTACACGTACGCTACGGTCACAAGACGCAGGCCTCCTAATTGTCCCTAGAATTTCTAAGCAAACAGCTGGAGGCAGGGCTTTCTCCTATAGAGCTCCATTTTTATGGAACGGTCTGCCTACCCATGTCAGAGACGCAAACTCGGTCTCAACCTTTAAGTCTTTACTGAAGACTCATCTCTTCAGTGGGTCATATGATTGAGTGTAGTCTGGCCCAGGAGTGGGAAGGTGAACGGAAAGGCTCTGGAGCAACGAACCGCCCTTGCTGTCTCTGCCTGGCCGATTCCCCTCTTTCCACTGGGATTCTCTGCCTCTACCCTGTTACGGGGCTGAGTCACTGGCTTACTGGGGCTCTCTCATGCCGTCCCTGGGGGGGGTGCGTCACCTGGGTGGGTTGATTCACTGTTGTGGTCGGCCTGTCTGGGTTGGCGCCCCCTTGGGTTGTGCCGTGGCGGAGATCTTTGTGGGCTATACTCGGCCTTGTCTCAGGATGGTAAGTTGGTGGTTGAAGATATCCCTCTAGTGGTGTGGGGGCTGTGCTTTGGCAAAGTGGGTGGGGTTATATCCTTCCTGTTTGGCCCTGTCCGGGGGTGTCCTCGGATGGGGCCACAGTGTCTCCTGACCCCTCCTGTCTCAGCCTCCAGTATTTATGCTGCATTAGTTTATGTGTCGGGGGGCTAGGGTCAGTTTGTTATATCTGGAGTACTTCTCCTGTCCTATTCGGTGTCCTGTGTGAATCTAAGTGTGCGTTCTCTAATTCTCTCCTTCTCTCTTTCTTTCTCTCTCTCGGAGGACCTGAGCCCTAGGACCATGCCCCAGGACTACCTGACATGATGACTCCTTGCTGTCCCCAGTCCACCTGGCCATGCTGCTGCTCCAGTTTCAACTGGCCTGGGCCCTAGGACCATGTCCCAGGACTACCTGACATGATGACTCCTTGCTGTCCCCAGTCCACCTGACTGTGCTGCTGCTCCAGTTTCAACTGTTCTGCCTTATTATTATTCGACCATGCTGGTCATTTATGAACATTTGAACATCTTGGTCATGTTCTGTTATAATCTCTACCCGGCACAGCCAGAAGAGGACTGGCCACCCCACATAGCCTGGTTCCTCTCTAGGTTTCTTCCTAGGTTTTGGCCTTTCTAGGGAGTTTTTCCTAGCCACCGTGCTTTTACACCTGCATTGTTTGCTGTTTGGGGTTTTAGGCTGGGTTTCTGTACAGCACTTTGAGATATCAGCTGATGTACGAAGGGCTATATAAATAAATTTGATTTGATTTGATTTTTGACTTGTTTCTGGAAAGGTGGATTTTTAAAAGTAGAAGCTCAAATTGTTTGGGCACAGACCTGGATAGTATGACAGAACTCTGCAGGCTAGCTCCTCCCCTTTGGCAGTTCTATCTTGTCGGAAAATGTTATAGTTAGGGATGGTATTTTCAGGGGTTTTGGTGGCCTTCTTATGCCAGGACTCAGACATGACTAGGACATCCGGGTTGGCAGAGTTTGCTAAAGCAGTAAGTGAAACAAACTTAGGGAGGAGGCTTCTAATGTTAACATGCATGAAACCAAGGCTTTTACGGTTACAAAAGTCAACAAAATGAGAGCACCTGAGGAGTAGGAGTGGAGTTAGGCACAGCTGGGCCTGGATTAACCTCTACATCACCAGAGGAACAGAGGAGGAGTAAGATAATGGTACGGCTAAAGGCTATAAGAACTGGTCGTCTAGTGAGTTTGGAACAGAGAGTAAAAGGAGCAGGTTTCTGGGCGCAGTAAGATAGATTCAAGGCATAATGTACAGACAAAGGTGTGGGAGGATGTGAGTTCTTTGGGGGTAAACCTAGGCATTGAGTGACGATTAATGAGGGTTTGTCTCTAGAGACATCAATTAAACCAGGTGATGTCACCGCATATGTGGGAGGTGGGACAAGAGGGGTAGCTGAGGCATATTGAGCAGGGCTGGAGGCTCTACAGTGAAATAAGACAATAATCACTAACCAAAACAGCAATGGACAAGACATATAGACATTAGGGAGAGGCATGCATAGCCAAGTGATCATAGGGTCCAGTGAGTAGCTGGGTGAGCTGGAGACACAGCGATTCAGACAACTAGCGGGCCGGGGATAGCAGGCTAGCAGAAAGGCCTTAGAAGGACGTCGCGACGGAAGAAGTCTGTTGGAGGCGCCTTGTGCGGTGACGTCGGCAGATCATTCAGCAGAGCTCCGTGTAGTAAAAGGGTCCAGGCCAATTGTCAAAATTGGTATAGTAGCCTCAAAAAATTGGCTGATGGACTACTTCAGCTAACAGTCCGGTATGCTCTAGACAGCTAGTGGGCCGCGGCTAGCAGGATAGCAGGATAGCAGGTTGGCATTCAGGGAACGTCGCAACGGAGGAGCCTGTTGAAAACCGTATCGGCAATAAAAGGGGTCCAGGCCAATTGACAAAATAGGTATTGTAGCTCAAGGAGCGGCTGATGGACCTCTTCAACTTGCCGGGAGATGGGCCTAGCATAGGCTAGCTCCAGGCTAATTGGCGCTTGCTTGGTGCTTGCTTAGGTACGGAGACGTTAGCCAGGAGAAGCCAGTCGGATAGCAGCTAGCTAGCAGCGATGATCCAGGTGAAGAGGTTCGGAACTTGAGGTAGGAATCCGCGGATAAACTCTGGGTTGATTCGGGCTGTGCAGACTGGCAGGAGTTGTCCGGGCTAAAGGTTAGCTGATGACCACTAGCGGTAGCTAGCTGACTACTAGCTAATAGCTAGTTAGCTGGCTAGCTTCTGTTGGGGGTTCCGGGTTCTAAAGTAAAGAAAATAACAGATCCATACCACATTGGGTGAGGCGGGTTGCAGGAGTGTATGTTGAAGTTGGGGTTAAGAAAAATATATGCAAAGAAAAAAGATATGTAAATATATACAGGACAAGACGAAGACAAAAGACGCCTGACTGCTACACCATCTTGGATTTACTAATGTGACAATGTAAGTAATTTAACTTGCCAAGTCAATAAAGTCTACTGAATTTTGAGAGAGAGAGAGAGAGAGAGAGAGAGAGAGAGAGAGAGAGAGAAAGAGAGAGGTTGGCATGAAGGAATGCCCTGAATAGGTTGTTATGTAAAATTCTCAACACCCTTTGATGGTAGGTAGAAGAGAAGGATGGGAGAGCGTGACAGAGAGAGAGAGAGAGAGCAATTGTCTATTCCATTTGCTTTGGCAATGTAAACATGCTGTATGTTTCCCATGCCAATAAAACCCATTGAATTAAATTGAGAGAGAGAGGGTAAGTATTTAAAATATGTAGTAGCAATGTCTATTCTGTGAAAAAGTACTTTTGTAAAAATAAGGAAAACATATTTAAAAGATGCACAATGCAGAAATCACTCTGCCAATTCCTGGTTGCAAAAATTATAATAGTTTGCTTAAATTCAGTTTATGTGACAAAACAAAGCAAGTATATTGTAGAGAATCATTGTACCATCTAAATTACTGTGAAATATATTTTCCATAACTATCTTTTCCATTACTCTTGTATTTTCAGCTGTTTGAAACTGGTGTACAAAAAACGAACGCAAAAGACCTATAACACATAGAATAGATCTACAGATTATTAGACTGGCTTTCAATGAGAATGACAGATCTATAACAATATGTCTATGTGAATTTTGTGGGGTCATCAAAAAATGTAGATAATGCTGTTTTAATTATTCTATCAACTGTTGTCATGTTTAAAATGTTTACAAACTTGAAGAACATGAAGTTACAAATTAGTCTGGTGGGGTTTTTACAGTGAAGATGAATTGTGACATTATTAAAACAAACTCCCCCCTTTCTGATGTAACTAAATGAGTTAATCTCTATTCTGAAACAGCAATGTAAACTAAATGAGTTAATCCCTATTCTGAAACAGCAATGTAAACTAAATGAGTTAATCCCTATTCTGAAACAGCAATGTAAACTAAATGAGTTAATCCCTATTCTGAAACAGCAATGTAAACTAAATGAGTTAATCCCTATTCTGAAACAGCAATGTAAACTAAATGAGTTAATCCCTATTCTGAAACAGCAATGTAAACTAAATGAGTTAATCCCTATTCTGAAACAGCAATGTAAACTAAATGAGTTAATCTCTATTCTGAAACAGCAATGTAAACTAAATGAGTTAATCCCTATTCTGAAACAGCAATGTAAACTAAATGAGTTAATCTCTATTCTGAAACAGCAATGTAAACTAAATGAGTTAATCCCTATTCTGAAACAGCAATGTAAACTAAATGAGTTAATCCCTATTCTGAAACAGCAATGTAAACTAAATGAGTTAATCCCTATTCTGAAACAGCAATGTAAACTAAATGAGTTAATCCCTATTCTGAAACAGCAATGTAAACTAAATGAGTTCATCTCTATTCTGAAACATGGACAAAGCCCTTAGCCGTGGTATATTGGCCATATATCACAAACCTCTGAGGTGCCTTATTGCTATTATAAACTGGTTACCAACATAATTAGAGCAGGAAAAATAACTTTTGTCATACCGGTGGTATACTGATATACCATGGCTGTCAAACAACCAGCATTCAGGGCTCGAACCACCCAGTTTATAATCCCTATTCTAAAACAGCAATGTAACTATTATATCTGTATGTTTATTGAATTAGAACACATTTATATTTGTCATTCTAGAAATAGAACACATATTATATCTGTATGTTTATTGAATTAGAACACATTTATATTTGTCATTCTAGAAATAGAACACATATTATATCTGTATGTTTATTGAATTAGAACACATTTATATTTGTCATTCTAGAAATAGAACACATATTATATCTGTATGTTTATTGAATTAGAACACATTTATATTTGTCATTCTAGAAATAGAACACATATTATATCTGTATGTTTATTGAATTAGAACACATTTATATTTGTCATTCTAGAAATAGAACACATATTATATATGTATGTTTATTGAATTAGAACACATTTATATTTGTCATTCTAGAAATAGAACACATATTATATATGTATGTTTATTGAATTAGAACACATTTATATTTGTCATTCTAGAAATAGAACACATATTATATATGTACGGTTCCAGTATTAAAACACATATTACATCTGCATGGTTCAAGACTTAGATCACATATTATATCTATATAGATCTAGAATTGTCACGACTTCGACGGCACCGGCTTTCTAGCCTCCACCAATCTACATTTATTTTTCCATTTTGTATTTGTAATTTGTAAGTCGCTCTGGATAAGAGCGTCTGCTAAATGACTTAAATGTAAATGTAAATGTAACTAAACTAGTTAATCCCTCTTCTAAAATAGCAATGTAATTTGAGTAAATTATCTAGAGCACATCAGTGTTTACCAACAGATTAAAGAAACATTCTGTGTCACATCAGCAAGTTGAATGAACCCATTCCCCTCTATCTATCCCCATCATCTAACGCTATATATCCACACCGCTTAGCAGTTTACCCTCTGCATGTAAAAAGAAAAGTGAAAAAACAAATCTAAACATCAGAACAGAGCTGTTTCTCCAACAGAACAGAGCTGTTTCCCCAAAGCTGTTTCTCCAACAGAACAGAGCTGTTTCCCCAGAGCTGTTTCTCCAACAGAACAGAGCTGTTTCCCCAGAGCTGTTTCTCCAACAGAACAGAGCTGTTTCTCCAACAGAACAGAGCTGTTTCTCCAACAGAACAGAGCTGTTTCTCCAACAGAACAGAGCTGTTTCCCCAACAGAACAGAGCTGTTTCCCCAACAGAACAGAGCTGTTTCCCCAACAGAACAGAGCTGTTTCTCCAACAGAACAGAGCTGTTTCCCCAAAGCTGTTTCTCCAACAGAACAGAGCTGTTTCCCCAACAGAACAGAGCTGTTTCCCCAACAGAACAGAGCTGTTTCTCCAACAGAACAGAGCAGGCAGAACAGAGCTGTTTCCCCAAAGCTGTTTCTCCAACAGAACAGAGCTGTTTCCCCAAAGCTGTTTCTCCAACAGAACAGAGCTGTTTCCCCAGAGCTGTTTCCCCAACAGAACAGAGCTGTTTCCCCAGAGCTGTTTCCCCAACAGAACAGAGCTGTTTCTCCAACAGAACAGAGCCGTTTCTCCAACAGAACAGAGCTGTTTCCCCAACAGAACAGAGCTGTTTCCCCAACAGAACAGAGCTGTTTCCCCAACAGAACAGAGCTGTTTCTCCAACAGAACAGAGCCGTTTGACCAACAGAACAGAGCCGTTTCCCCAACAGAACAGAGCTGTTTCCCCAACAGAACAGAGCTGTTTCCCCAACAGAACAGAGCTGTTTCCCCAACAGAACAGAGCTGTTTCCCCAACAGAGCTGTTTCCCCAACAGAACAGAGCAGGCAGAACAGAGCTGTTTCCCCAACAGAACAGAGCAGGCAGAACAGAGCTGTTCCCCAACAGAACAGAGCTGTTTCCCCAACAGAACAGAGCAGGCAGAACATAGCTGTTTCCCCAACAGAACAGAGCAGGCAGAACAGAGCTGTTTCTCCAACAGAACAGAGCAGGCAGAACAGAGCTGTTTCCCCAACAGAACAGAGCAGGCAGAACAGAGCTGTTCCCCAACAGAACAGAGCTGTTTCCCCAACAGAACAGAGCAGGCAGAACAGAGCTGTTTCCCCAACAGAACAGAGCAGGCAGAACAGAGCTGTTTCCCCAACAGAACAGAGCAGGCAGAACAGAGCTGTTTCCCCAACAGAACAGAGCTGTTTCCCCAACAGAACAGAGCAGGCAGAACAGAGCTGTTTCCCCAACAGAACAGAGCAGGCAGAACAGAGCTGTTTTCCCAACAGAACAGAGCTGTTTCCCCAACAGAACATACCTGTTTCTCCAACAGAACAGAGCCGTTTGACCAACAGAACAGAGCTGGTTCCCAACAGAACAGAGCAGGCAGAACAGAGCTGTTTCCCCAACAGAACAGAGCAGGCAGAACAGAGCTGTTTCCCCAACAGAACAGAGCTGTTTCCCCAACAGAACAGAGCTGTTTCCCCAACAGAACAGAGCTGTTTCTCCAACAGAACAGAGCAGGCAGAACATAGCTGTTTCCCCAACAGAACAGAGCAGGCAGAACAGAGCTGTTTCCCCAACAGAACAGAGCAGGCAGAACAGAGCTGTTTCCCCAACAGAACAGAGCAGGCAGAACAGAGCTGTTTCCCCAACAGAACAGAGCTGTTTCTCCAACAGAACATACCTGTTTCCCCAACAGAACAGAGCTGTTTCTCCAACAGAACAGAGCAGGCAGAACAGAGCTGTTTCCCCAACAGAACAGAGCAGGCAGAACAGAGCTGTTCCCCAACAGAACAGAGCTGTTTCCCCAACAGAACAGACCTGTTTCCCCAACAGAACCCCCAACAGAACAGAGCTGTTTCCCCAACAGAACAGAGCTGTTTCTCCAACAGAACAGAGCAGGCAGAACAGAGCTGTTCCCCAACAGAACAGAGCTGTTTCCCCAACAGAACAGAGCAGGCAGAACAGAGCTGTTTGACCAACAGAACAGAGCTGTTTCCCCAACAGAACAGAGCTGTTTCCCCAACAGAACAGAGCTGTTTCTCCAACAGAACAGAGCCGTTTGACCAACAGAACAGAGCTGTTTCCCCAACAGAACAGAGCTGTTTCCCCAACAGAACAGAGCTGTTTCCCCAACAGAACAGAGCTGTTTCTCCAACAGAACAGAGCCGTTTGACCAACAGAACAGAGCAGGCAGAACAGAGCTGTTTCCCCAACAGAACAGAGCAAGCAGAACAGAGCTGTTTCTCCAACAGAACAGAGCTGTTTCCCCAACAGAACAGAGCTGTTTCTCCAACGGAACAGAGCTGTTTCCCCAACAGAGCAGAGCTGTTTCCCCAACAGAACAGAGCTGTTTCTCCAACGGAACAGAGCTGTTTCCCCAACAGAGCAGAGCTGTTTCCCCAACAGAACAGAGCTGTTTCCCCAACAGAACAGAGCTGTTTCCCCAACAGAACAGAGCTGTTTCCCCAACAGAACAGAGCTGTTTCCCCAACAGAGCTGTTTCCCCAACAGAACAGAGCAGGCAGAACAGAGCTGTTTCCCCAACAGAACAGAGCAGGCAGAACAGAGCTGTTCCCCAACAGAACAGAGCTGTTTCCCCAACAGAACAGAGCAGGCAGAACATAGCTGTTTCCCCAACAGAACAGAGCAGGCAGAACAGAGCTGTTTCTCCAACAGAACAGAGCAGGCAGAACAGAGCTGTTTCCCCAACAGAACAGAGCAGGCAGAACAGAGCTGTTCCCCAACAGAACAGAGCTGTTTCCCCAACAGAACAGAGCAGGCAGAACAGAGCTGTTTCCCCAACAGAACAGAGCTGTTTCCCCAACAGAACAGAGCAGGCAGAACAGAGCTGTTTCCCCAACAGAACAGAGCAGGCAGAACAGAGCTGTTTCCCCAACAGAACAGAGCTGTTTCCCCAACAGAACAGAGCAGGCAGAACAGAGCTGTTTCCCCAACAGAACAGAGCAGGCAGAACAGAGCTGTTTTCCCAACAGAACAGAGCTGTTTCCCCAACAGAACATACCTGTTTCTCCAACAGAACAGAGCCGTTTGACCAACAGAACAGAGCTGGTTCCCAACAGAACAGAGCAGGCAGAACAGAGCTGTTTCCCCAACAGAACAGAGCAGGCAGAACAGAGCTGTTTCCCCAACAGAACAGAGCTGTTTCCCCAACAGAACAGAGCTGTTTCTCCAACAGAACAGAGCCGTTTGACCAACAGAACAGAGCAGGCAGAACAGAGCTGTTTCCCCAACAGAACAGAGCTGTTTCTCCAACAGAACAGAGCAGGCAGAACATAGCTGTTTCCCCAACAGAACAGAGCAGGCAGAACAGAGCTGTTTCCCCAACAGAACAGAGCAGGCAGAACAGAGCTGTTTCCCCAACAGAACAGAGCTGTTTCCCCAACAGAACAGAGCTGTTTCTCCAACAGAACAGAGCAGGCAGAACAGAGCTGTTTCCCCAACAGAACAGAGCAGGCAGAACAGAGCTGTTCCCCAACAGAACAGAGCTGTTTCCCCAACAGAACAGACCTGTTTCCCCAACAGAACCCCCAACAGAACAGAGCTGTTTCCCCAACAGAACAGAGCTGTTTCTCCAACAGAACAGAGCTGTTTCCCCAACAGAACAGAGCTGTTTCTCCAACAGAACAGAGCAGGCAGAACAGAGCTGTTCCCCAACAGAACAGAGCTGTTTCCCCAACAGAACAGAGCAGGCAGAACAGAGCTGTTTGACCAACAGAACAGAGCCGTTTGACCAACAGAACAGAGCTGTTTCCCCAACAGAACAGAGCAGGCAGAACAGAGCTGTTTCCCCAACAGAACAGAGCTGTTTCTCCAACAGAACAGAGCAGGCAGAACAGAGCTGTTTCCCCAACAGAACAGAGCAGGCAGAACAGAGCTGTTTTCCCAACAGAACAGAGCTGTTTCCCCAACAGAACATACCTGTTTCTCCAACAGAACAGAGCCGTTTGACCAACAGAACAGAGCTGGTTCCCAACAGAACAGAGCAGGCAGAACAGAGCTGTTTCCCCAACAGAACAGAGCAGGCAGAACAGAGCTGTTTCCCCAACAGAACAGAGCTGTTTCCCCAACAGAACAGAGCTGTTTCTCCAACAGAACAGAGCTGTTTCCCCAAGAGAACAGAGCTGTTTCTCCAACAGAACAGAGCTGTTTCCCCAACAGAACAGAGCTGTTTCTCCAACAGAACAGAGCCGTTTGACCAACAGAACAGAGCAGGCAGAACAGAGCTGTTTCCCCAACAGAACAGAGCTGTTTCTCCAACAGAACAGAGCAGGCAGAACATAGCTGTTTCCCCAACAGAACAGAGCAGGCAGAACAGAGCTGTTTCCCCAACAGAACAGAGCAGGCAGAACAGAGCTGTTTCCCCAACAGAACAGAGCAGGCAGAACAGAGCTGTTCCCCAACAGAACAGAGCTGTTTCCCCAACAGAACAGACCTGTTTCCCCAACAGAACCCCCAACAGAACAGAGCTGTTTCCCCAACAGAACAGAGCTATTTCTCCAACAGAACAGAGCTGTTTCCCCAACAGAACAGAGCTGTTTCTCCAACAGAACAGAGCAGGCAGAACAGAGCTGTTTCCCCAACAGAACAGAGCAGGCAGAACAGAGCTGTTCCCCAACAGAACAGAGCTGTTTCCCCAACAGAACAGACCTGTTTCCCCAACAGAACCCCCAACAGAACAGAGCTGTTTCCCCAACAGAACAGAGCTGTTTCTCCAACAGAACAGAGATGTTTCCCCAACAGAACAGAGCTGTTTCTCCAACAGAACAGAGCAGGCAGAACAGAGCTGTTTCCCCAACAGAACAGAGCTGTTTCCCCAACAGAACAGAGCTGTTTCCCCAACAGAACAGAGCTGTTTCTCTAACAGAACAGAGCAGGCAGAACAGAGCAGACAGAACAGAGCTGTTTGACCAACAGAACAGAGCAGATAGAACAGAGCTGTTTCCCCAACAGAACAGAGCTGTTTCCCCAACAGAACAGAGCTGTTTCCCCAACAGAACAGAGCAGGCAGAACAGAGCTGTTTCCCCAACAGAACAGAGCGGTTTCCCCAACAGAACAGAGCTGGGAGAAAACATCTGTTTCCCAGCAGCAGGGAGAGGAGGCTAACACAGTGCTAGGACCAGGCTAACAGCACCAGGCTAATGGCTAACAATACCAGGGAGGGCAGGTTAACACAGTGCTAGGACCAGGCTAACAGCACCAGGCTAATGGCTAACGATACCAGGGAGAGGAGGCTAACACAGTGCTAGGACCAGGCTAACAGCACCAGGCTAATGGCTAACGATACCAGGGAGAGGAGGCTAACACAGTGCTAGGACCAGGCTAACAGCACCAGGCTCATGGCTAACGATACCAGGGAGGGCAGGTTAACACAGTGCTAGGACCAGGCTAACAGCACCAGGCTAATGGCTAACGATACCAGGGAGGGCAGGTTAACACAGTGCTAGGACCAGGCTAACAGCACCAGGCTAATGGCTAACGATACCAGGGAGAGGAGGCTATCACAGTGCTAGGACCAGGCTAACAGCACCAGGCTAATTTTTATGTATTTGTTTTATTTCACCTTTATTTAACCAGGTAGGCAAGTTGAGAACAAGTTCTTATTTACAATTGCGAGCTGGCCAAGATAAAGCAAAGCAGTTCAACACATACAACGACACAGAGTTACACATGGAGTAAAACAAACATACAGTCAATAATACAGTAGAAACAAGTCTATATACGATGTAAGCAAATGAGGTGAGATAAGGGAGGTAAAGGCAAAAAAAGGCCATGGTGGCAAAGTAAATACAATATAGCAAGTAAAACACTGGACTGGTAGTTTTGCAATGGAAGAATGTGCAAAGTAGAAATAAAAATAATGGGGTGCAAAGGAGCAAAATAAATTAATGAATTAAATACAGTAGGGAAAGAGGTAGTTGTTTGGGCTAAATTATAGGTGGGCTATGTACAGGTGCAGTAATCTGTAAGATGCTCTGACAGTTGGTGCTTAAAGCTAGTGAGGGAGATAAGTGTTTCCAGTTTCAGAGATTTTTGTAGTTCGTTCCAGTCATTGGCAGCAGAGAACTGGAAGGAGAGGCGGGCCAAAGAAAGAATTGGTTTTGGGGGTGACCAGAGAGATATACCTGCTGGAGCGCGTGCTACAGGTGGGTGATGCTATGGTGACCAGCGAGCTGAGATAAGGGGGGACTTTACCTAGCAGGGTCTTGTAGATGACATGGAGCCAGTGGGTTTGGCGACGAGTATGAAGCGAGGGCCAGCCAACGAGAGCGTACAGGTCGCAATGGTGGGTAGTATATGGGGCTTTGGTGACAAAACGGATTGCACTGTGATAGACTGCATCCAATTTGTTGAGTAGGGTATTGGAGGTTATTTTGTAAATGACATCGCCGAAGTCGAGGATTGGTAGGATGGTTAGTTTTACAAGGGTGTGTTTGACAGCATGAGTGAAGGATGCTTTGTTGCGAAATAGGAAGCCAATTCTAGATTTAACTTTGGATTGGAGATGTTTGATGTGGGTCTGGAAGGAGAGTTTACAGTCTAACCAGACACCTAGGTATTTGTAGTTGTCCACGTATTCTAAGTCAGAGCCGTCCAGAGTAGTGATGTTGGACAGGCGGGCAGGTGCAGGCAGCGATTGGTTGAAGAGCATGCATTTAGTTTTACTTGTATTTAAGAGCAATTGGAGGCCACGGAAGGAGAGTTGTATGGCATTGAAGCTTGCCTGGAGGGTTGTTAACACAGTGTCCAAAGAAGGGCCAGAAGTATACAGAATGGTGTCGTCTGCGTAGAGGTGGATCAGAGACTCACCGGCAGCAAGAGCGACATCATCGATGTATACAGAGAAGAGAGTCGGTCCAAGAATTGAACCCTGTGGCACCCCCATAGAGACTGCCAGAGGTCCGGACAGCAGAACCTCCAATTTGACACACTGAACTCTATCAGAGAAGTAGTTGGTGCACCAGGCGAGGCAGTCATTTGAGAAACCAAGGCTGTCGAGTCTGCCGATGAGAATGTGGTGATTGACAGAGTCGAAAGCCTTGGACAGATCAATGAATACGGCTGCACAGTAATGTTTCTTATCGATGGCGGTTAAGATATCGTTTAGGACCTTGAGCGTGGCTGAGGTGCACCCATGACCAGCTCTGAAACCAGATGGCATAGCAGAGAAGGTATGGTGAGATTCGAAATGGTCGGTAATCTGTTTGTTGACTTGGCTTTCGAAGACCTTAGAAAGGCACGGTAGGATAGATATAGGTCTGTAGCAGTTTGGGTCAAGAGTGTCCCCCCCTTTGAAGCGGGGGATGACCGCAGCTGCTTTCTAATCTTTGGGAATCTCAGACGACACGAAAGAGAGGTTGAACAGGCTAGTAATAGGGGTGGCAACAATTTCGGCAGGTAATTTTAGAAAGAAGGGGTCCAGATTGTCTAGCCCGGCTGATTTGTAGGGGTCCAGATTTTGCAGCTCTTTCAGAACATCAGCTGACTGGATTTGGGAGAAGGAGAAATGGGGAAGGCTTGGGCGAGTTGCTGTGGGGGGTGCAGTGCTGTTGACCGGGGTAGGAATAGCCAGGTGGAAAGCATGGCCGTAGAAAAATGCTTATTGAAATTCTCAATTATAGTGGATTTATCAGCTAATGGCTAACGATACCAGGGAGGGCAGGTTAACACAGTGCTAGGACCAGGCTTACAGCACCAGTACAGGCTAATGGCACCAGGGAAGGCAGGTTAACACAGTGCTAGGATCAGGCTAACAGAACAAGGACAGGCTAATGGCACCAGGCTAACAGCACCAGGACAGGCTAATGGCACCA
Organism: Oncorhynchus nerka; assembly: GCF_034236695.1. Classification (NCBI taxonomy): domain Eukaryota; kingdom Metazoa; phylum Chordata; class Actinopteri; order Salmoniformes; family Salmonidae; genus Oncorhynchus; species Oncorhynchus nerka. Next base: position 907,375 of record NC_088401.1, on the reverse strand, counting down.
GGGAAGACAGGTTAACACAGTGCTAGGACCAGGCTAATGGCTAGCAGCACCAGGACAGGCTAATGCCACCAGGAAGGGCAGGCTAACACAGTGCTAGGACCAGGCTAACAGCACCAGAGAGGGCTAACAGCACCAGAGAGGGCAATAGTACAGTTTGTCCATTTTGAGACGCTGTAGCCAGTATATACTTCCTCAAAATAGTCTAAGCTAAGCTAATCTAAGCTAACTCAAGAAACTTGTCATTAATTTGGACTTTTTGCAGAGATCTTAGTCGAGCAATTTTATGTCTAACTAAGACGTTTAGTGCAGTATTTCTCAATTAATACATTTTTATGAAAGCGAGTCGTCTACCATTGATTGACAAAGACTTTATTGAAGAATCCCTTCTGTTGAACAATCACTGACAAAGGGGTGTAGACTTCGGCTTGCCTCAAGAAAAAAAATGTGTGCCCAAACCAGAAAAATTACCGACTTCCAGAGCGAACAAATACGCACCAGGAAGGGAGGGCTAACGGCACCAGGGAGGGAGGGCTAACGGCATCAAGGAGGGAGGGGCTAACGGCACTAAGGAGGGAGGGGCTAACGGCATCAGGGAGGGAGGGCTAACGGCACCAAGGAGGGAGGGCTAACAGCACCAAGGAGGGAGGGCTAACGGCACCAAGGAGGGAGGGCTAACGGCACCAAGGAGGGAGGGCTAACGGCACCAAGGAGGGAGGGCAGTCTAACAGCACCAAGGAGGGAGGGCTAACGGCACCAAGGAGGGAGGGCTAACGGCACCAAGGAGGGAGGGCAGTCTAACGGCACCAGGGAGGGAGGGCTAACGGCACCAAGGAGGCAGGGGCTAACGGCACTAAGGAGGGAGGGGCTAACGGCATCAGGGAGGGAGGGCTAACGGCATCAGGGAGGGAGGGCTAAGGGCACCAAGGAGGGAGGGCTAACGGCACCAGGGAGGGAGGGGCTAACGACACCAAGGAGGGAGGGCTAACGGCACCAGGAGGGAGGGGCTAACGGCATCAGGGAGGGAGGGCTAAGGGCACCAAGGAGGGAGGGCTAACGGCACCAGGGAGGGAGGGGCTAACGGCACCAGGGAGGGAGGGGCTAACGGCACCAAGGAGGGAGGGCTAACGGCATCAAGGAGGGAGGGCTAACGGCACCAGGGAGGGAGGGCTAACGGCACCAGGGAGGGAGGGGCTAACGGCACCAGGGAGGGAGGGGCTAACGGCACCAGGGAGGGAGGGGCTAACGGCACCAGGGAGGGAGGGCTAAGGGCACCAAGGAGGGAGGGCTAAGGGCACCAAGGAGGGAGGGCTAACGGCACTAAGGAGGGAGGGGCTAACGGCATCAGGGAGGGAGGGCTAACGGCACCAAGGAGGGAGGGCTAACGGCACCAGGGAGGGAGGGGCTAACGGCACCAAGGAGGGAGGGCTAACGGCACCAGGAGGGAGGGGCTAACGGCATCAGGGAGGGAGGGCTAAGGGCACCAAGGAGGGAGGGCTAACGGCACCAGGGAGAGAGGGGCTAACGGCACCAGGGAGGGAGGGGCTAACGGCACCAAGGAGGGAGGGCTAACGGCATCAAGGAGGGAGGGCTAACGGCACCAGGGAGGGAGGGCTAAGGGCACCAAGGAGGGAGGGGCTAACGGCACCAGGGAGGGAGGGCTAACGGCACCAAGGAGGGAGGGCTAACGGCACCAAGGAGGGAGGGCTAACGGCACCAAGGAGGGAGGGCTAACGGCACCAAGGAGGGAGGGCAGTCTAACGGCACCAGGGAGGGCTAACAGCACCAAGGAGGGAGGGCTAACGGCATCAAGGAGGGAGGGGCTAACGGCACCAAGGAGGGAGGGCTAACGGCACCAAGGAGGGAGGGCTAACGGCACCAAGGAGGGAGGGCTAACGGCACCAAGGAGGGAGGGGCTAACGGCACCAGGGAGGGAGGGGCTAACGGCACCAAGGAGGGAGGGCTAACGGCACCAAGGAGGGAGGGGCTAACGGCATCAGGGAGGGAGGGGCTAACGGCACCAAGGAGGGAGGGGCTAACGGCACTAAGGAGGGAGGGCTAACGGCATCAGGGAGGGAGGGCTAACGGCACCAAGGAGGGAGGGCAGGCTAACGGCACCAGGAAGGGAGCGCGGGCAGGCTAACCCCGTTGACCTGACCCAGATATTATCCAGCAGAGCCTCCCTCTACATCCAGATGTGATGCACCATGGGATTACTAACTCCACTGCTGTCTCCCTCCACCTCTCTACACACAAAGCCACATGCTGCTCTAATGAGGCATCCCAACATGACCCCGCAGTCCATCTACCCTGGTCTGTCTGCACGAGCACAGCTCTCTCTATCTCTGTGTTAATCTCTCTTTCTCTCTCTCCCAGTTTATCTCACTCTCCCTGCCTCTCTTTCCTCTCTCTCCCCCCTTTCCCCCCTCGCTGTCCCTCGTCTCCCCCCTCTCTCCCTGCCTCTCTTTCCTCTCTCTCCCCCTTTCCCCCTCGCTGTCCCTCGTCTCCGCCCTCTCTCCCTGCCTCTCTTTCCTCTCTCTCCCCCTTTCCCCCTCGCTGTCCCTTGTCTCCCCCTCTCTCCCTGCCTCTCTTTCCTCTCTCTCCCCCCTTTCCCCCTCGCTGTCCCTTGTCTCCCCCTCTCTCCCTGCCTCTCTTTCCTCTCTCTCCCCCTTTCCCCCTCGCTGTCCCTCGTCTCCCCCTCTCTCCCTGCCTCTCTTTCCTCTCTCTCCCCCTTTCCCCCTCGCTGTCCCTCGTCTCCCCCTCTCTCCCTGCCTCTCTTTCCTCTCTCTCCCCCTTTCCCCCTCGCTGTCCCTTGTCTCCCCCCTCTCTCCCTGCCTCTCCACCTCTCCCTCTGTTATCGCATTCTCTCAGGGTCTTCAGCTGAAATCAAGTGTAATAAAAGCAACCTAGGGTTCCCTGTTATGTGACTTATGGTTTGACTAGAAATATAAATATTTCAATTAGGTTAATTACCATGTTATTATTATTATGACACATACTTATCTCCATCTGACCCCTAGGACATTGCTGTCATGAACAACTGTAAATTAGAATATAGTCATTTAAAACTTCAATGATAACCAACTTTAGCATACTACTCCGACATATAAAATATTAACTTGTGCGAACAAACTACTGCAAAACAACTGTAAGAAATATTGACTATATGATCTCAGTAAGGAAAGGATGTCAGGGCAGAATCCAACTAGTGCTCACAGTCTTGCGTTAGAATTAGACTTTCAGGGCAGAATCCAACTAGTGCTCACAGTCTTGCGTTAGAATTAGACTCCATGTTTTACAAACATTACATTTTCGAAGTTGTTGCTAACATCATATTTTGAATTGTTTAAGGTTAAATTATTAAATCTGAATGTTTAACGTTAGGGTTAAGTACTGCATTAATATCGACATTTAAAGGTTAGGCATTAGCTCCGAATGGTTAAGGTAGGGGTTAAGGTTTGGGATAGGTTTAAAACGAAACTCCCAAAAACAACTTTTTTATCATCTGCAATCCCAAACCACAACACACTAGCAAAACCGAATCCTACTGGAAGGTAAGCGCGCTCACTGTTGCCCCTAGTGTCCGGTTTCTACGTCATCTCCCAACATCTCTCAGACACGGAAGGACGTCGAATACTGACTTGTGTCACGGTGACCTGGCTGGCAGAATCAGTGATCTTGCATTTGAAGCAAATCTGTGATATTTGTGACCGTGGCGAGAGGAGAAGGATGGGGTTTGGGGTGGGCAATGTCTCTACACTGTGACATTAAGCGTTATGCTAATTTATCAGGGACAGCCAGTACGCAGATGTCTTGTATTGAAGTTCAGACACGAGAATCACCTGCAACTTACAGATACCACAATGTTACCATGTCATAACCTACAGACAGCGCATTTAGCTACATTGTTGCTGTATTGTTTACTGTAGGCTGCTAGTGTATGTAATATAAATGATGAAGTAAACGTGTTATAACACAGCCAGCTGTTTTTTTCCATAGTGGCCCGTTAGTTTCACTCTCTCTCCCCGTATGTAAATATTCACCCGTCACGATCTGATCCTTGCCGAGACATCCCGATATTAAAGAATTTAACTCTTTCTATGCAACAATGTAGCTATCGTAGCCATTACATTCTTATAACAGCTCCAAATGTCAACTTGAGTTCCATGCAAGTTGCAAACTTTACCACGAATAAGTAAATGCAAGAAGTAGCATAAATGACAAATAAAGCAACAAACATTGTGGGACAGAACTAGAGTAAGTTATCAGCCTAGCTAAGTAGCTCAAATGTGGAAGAGATCAAGAAGGGACCAAAAAATTATACAAACGCAGCGCTCTACTGTACCATTTTGATCCGAGGTTTCGAGGCAAAAAGGAGTCCCAATATAACTCCTTATGCATCGACTTCCGTTGGCCATGAAAATGTTCGTTGGATTTTCACATTTCTTCAGTTTCTTCTTCTCCTCAATCTTTTTTCGCCTTCCTAGCATTCAGACAGACAAAAATGCAGAGGCTGCTTTTGCAGAAGGAATTGGTGATTGGAGCTCAGGGATCATATGGGCTTTTTGTCAGAAGTTTTAAAGGGACACGGTACTGCATTAAATGCATATTCAAACCTACCGATGTTTTTCTTCTTCTGGGTTTTAAATGTGTGGTTAGTAAATTAGGGGTCTGTCAAGGCGGACCACTAATCAGCAGAAAAACATAAGCCCCTGTCTTCAAAAGGTGTGCTTCTGAGGTGGGAATGGCATAATGCAGACTGACACGGTGGAATTATAAACTGGTAAAATGATGTAATGCTGCTAGTTTAATGTAACCTACAGTAAAGGTTTCATACAGAGTGGAACATCCTGTGGAATAGGGCAGTATGGATTTGTTTTACTTTCACAGTTTTATATTGACTTATGACTGAGCAACAACTGTGATAAAGAACTGCTTGTAGAGAGAGCGAGCGAGAGAGAGAGAGAGAAAGGGAGGGACAGAGAGAGACAGACGGACAGACAGACAGAGGCTGTGAGACAGACAGACAGACAGACAGACAGACAGACAGACAGACAGACAGACAGACAGACAGACAGACAGACAGACAGACAGACAGAGAACAAAGAAACCCCAGAATCTGATTAATTTCATCTCAGGTTGCCAGTCATTAGTTAGACCCCTGAATTCATGCAGTGTATCAGTGAGACCCCTGAAGGCATGTAGTCTATCAGTGAGACACCTGAAGGCATCAGTGAGGCTCCTGAAGGCAGCCAAGGACACAACCAGACAGTCTTTTAAAGGCGCACTATACAGAAACCGCCCCAACATTTCCTGGTTGCTAATATTCTAATAGATCTCCTGACTATACAAGCAGACTATACCATCTACACCACAGATAATCATTACACCATTTAAACCACTGTGTTAAAGCCGATTTGGACATATTTGTATAAAAGACAGAAAATAAGGAGCTCTATGTACATTTGTGTAAATATATTAAATATGAATGTATGTGATGAAATATTAGGTACCTTTATGATTTATATTTACCCTATTGAGATGTATTCATTTGTTAGTGTAACTCCGTTTTTGGCCCCCCCTCTTGCTCATTCATTGTATTGTAGTAACTGTGTTAGGATAAAGGCAGGAAGTTGGGCCTTCGGGGGAAGGAGTCATTGCTAGATGCGGGAGCGGTATAGTTTTGTGACCATACAGACATACAAACAGGTCATATTATGTATTTTCCATATCAAGTAATCTATGCTTTAAGTTGATTGGATAATCATATTTTTTGTTAGATATAAGAAGAATAAACATTTTTGTTGCACCATATCCCTGGATCTCATTGAATGTCTGGTCGTTTGGTAAAGAGGAAAGGGAGCCACTACACACTGTGTAGTCATTGTACCATTTAAACCACAGAGAATCATTATACCATTTAAACCACAGAGAATCATTGTACCATCTAAACCACAGAGAATCATTGAACCATCTAAACCACAGAGAATCATTGTACCATCTAAACCACAGAGAATCATTATACCATCTAAACCACAGAGAATCATTATACCATCTTAACCACAGAGAATCATTGAACCATCTAAACCACAGAGAATCATTGAACCATCTAAACCACAGAGAATCATTATACCATCTAAACCACAGAGAATCATTATACCATCTAAACCACAGAGAATCATTGAACCATCTAAACCACAGAGAATCATTGAACCATCTAAACCACAGAGAATCATTGAACCATCTAAACCACAGAGAATCATTATACCATCTAAACCACAGAGAATCATTATACCATCTAAACTGTAGGGAAATATATATATTTTAAACAACCCAAAATATTGTATTTTCAGCTTTTTGAAGATGGTTCACAAAACCGAAGTTAAGAGCCAAACTTAAGAATGGGAAGCATAGAAATAGCACATAGAACATATTTACCACTTCTTAGACTTGCTTTCAATGAGAATGACAGATCTATAACTCACATTTCTATGTGAATTTGGTCAGGTCGCCCAAAAAGTTAGATACTGCAGCTTTAACTGCATAATATATAGAGCCCAGCCATGCAGCTTAGGGAGGAGATACAGAGCTCTGCCTATTCAGGGGTCTGCTAATATATAGAGCCCAGCCATGCAGCTTAAAGAGGAGATATAGAGCTCTGCCTCTTCAGGGGTCTGCTAATATATAGAGCCCAGCCATGCAGCTTAAAGAGGAGATATAGAGCCCTGCCTCTTCAGGGGTCTGCTAATATATAGAGCCCAGCCATGCAGCTTAAAGAGGAGACACAGAGCTCTGCCTCTTCAGGGGTCTGCTAATATATAGAGCCCAGCCATGCAGCTTAAAGAGGAGACACAGAGCTCTGCCTCTTCAGGGGTCTGCTAATATATAGAGCCCAGCCATGCAGCTTAAAGAGGAGATATAGAGCTCTGCCTCTTCAGGGGTCTGCTAATATATAGAGCCCAGCCATGCAGCTTAAAGAGGAGATATAGAGCTCTGCCTCTTCAGGGGTCTGCTAATATATAGAGCCCAGCCATGCAGCTTAAAGAGGAGACACAGAGCTCTGCCTCTTCAGGGGTCTGCTAATATATAGAGCCCAGCCATGCAGCTTAAAGAGGAGACACAGAGCTCTGCCTCTTCAGGGGTCTGCTAATATATAGAGCCCAGCCATGCAGCTTAAAGAGGAGATATAGAGCTCTGCCTCTTCAGGGTCTGCTAATATATAGAGCCCAGCCATGCAGCTTAAAGAGGAGACACAGAGCTCTGCCTCTTCAGGGTCTGCTAATATATAGAGCCCAGCCATGCAGCTTAAGAGGAGACACAGAGCTCTGCCTCTTCAGGGTCTGCTAATATATAGAGCCCAGCCATGCAGCTTAAAGAGGAGACACAGAGCTCTGCCTCTTCAGGGTCTGCTAATATATAGAGCCCAGCCATGCAGCTTAAGGAGGAGACACAGAGCTCTGCCTCTTCAGGGGTCTGCTAATATATAGAGCCCAGCCATGCAGCTTAAAGAGGAGATATAGAGCTCTGCCTCTTCAGGGGTCTGCTAATATATAGAGCCCAGCCATGCAGCTTAAAGAGGAGACACAGAGCTCTGCCTCTTCAGGGGTCTGCTAATATATAGAGCCCAGCCATGCAGCTTAAAGAGGAGATATAGAGCTCTGCCTCTTCAGGGGTCTGCTAATATATAGAGCCCAGCCATGCAGCTTAAGAGGAGACACAGAGCTCTGCCTCTTCAGGGTCTGCTAATATATCGAGCCCAGCCATGCAGCTTAAAGAGGAGATATAGAGCTCTGCCTCTTCAGGGGTCTGCTAATATATAGAGCCCAGCCATGCAGCTTAAAGAGGAGATATAGAGCTCTGCCTCTTCAGGGGTCTGCTAATATATAGAGCCCAGCCATGCAGCTTAAAGAGGAGATATAGAGCTCTGCCTCTTCAGGGGTCTGCTAATATATAGAGCCCAGCCATGCAGCTTAAGAGGAGATATAGAGCTCTGCCTCTTCAGGGGTCTGCTAATATATAGAGCCCAGCCATGCAGCTTAAAGAGGAGATATAGAGCTCTGCCTCTTCAGGGGTCTGCTAATATATAGAGCCCAGCCATGCAGCTTAAGGAGGAGACACAGAGCTCTGCCTCTTCGGGAGTCTGCTAATACAGTGTTTCCCAAACTCTGTCCCGGGGCCCCCATTGGGTGCTGTGTAGTGCTAAGGCATAAATCTAAACATGCACCCAGGAGGGGCCCCAGGATGTAATTTTCAGATTACCAGAACACCCACAGCATACGCTGAACAACTGGCAAGTGTCTTTTTCAACCTCTCCCTGACCCAGTCTGTAATACCTACATGTTTCTAGCAGACGACCATAGTCCCTGACCCAGTCTGTAATACCTACATGTTTCTAGCAGACCACCATAGTCCCTGACCCAGTCTGTAATACCTACATGTTTCTAGCAGACGACCATAGTCCCTGACCCAGTCTGTAATACCTACATGTTTCTAGCAGACGACCATAGTCCCTGACCCAGTCTGTAATACCTACATGTTTCTAGCAGACGACCATAGTCCCTGACCCAGTCTGTAATACCTACATGTTTCTAGCAGACGACCATAGTCCCTGACCCAGTCTGTAATACCTACATGTTTCAAGCAGACCACCATAGTCCCTGACCCAGTCTGTAATACCTACATGTTTCTAGCAGACGACCATAGTCCCTGACCCAGTCTGTAATACCTACATGTTTCTAGCAGACCACCATAGTCCCTGACCCAGTCTGTAATACCTACATGTTTCTAGCAGACGACCATAGTCCCTGACCCAGTCTGTAATATCTACATGTTTCTAGCAGACCACCATAGTCCCTGACCCAGTCTGTAATACCTACATGTTTCTAGCAGACGACCATAGTCCCTGACCCAGTCTGTAATACCTACATGTTTCTAGCAGACCACCATAGTCCCTGACCCAGTCTGTAATACCTACATGTTTCTAGCAGACCACCATAGTCCCTGTCTGAGTCTGTAATACCTACATGTTTCTAGCAGACCACCATAGTCCCTGTCTGAGTCTGTAATACCTACATGTTTCTAGCAGACCACCATAGTCCCTGTCTGAGTCTGTAATATCTACATGTTTCTAGCAGACCACCATAGTCCCTGTCTGAGTCTGTAATACCTACATGTTTCAAGCAGACCACCATAGTCCCTGTCTGAGTCTGTAATACCTACATGTTTCAAGCAGACCACCATAGTCCCTGTGCCCACGAACGCCCAGGTAACCTGTCTAAATGATTATCACCTCATAGCACTCACATCTGTAGCCATGAAATGCTTTGAAAGGCTGGTCATGGCTCACATCAATACCATCATCCCAGACACCCTGAACACACTCCAATTTGCATACCGCCCCAACAGATCCACAGATGATGTAACCTCTATTTCACTCCACACTGCCATTTCCTACCTGGATAAGAGAAACACCTACGTGAGAATGCTGTTCATTGACTACAGCACAAAGCTCATCACTAAGCTAAGGACCCTGGGACTAAACTCCTCCCTCTGCAACTGGATCCTGTACTTCCTGACGAGACATCCCCAGGAGGTGAGGGTAGGCAACAACACATCCACCCCGCTGACCCTCAATACGGGGGCCCCTCATGGGTGCGTGCTTCGGCCCCTCCTGTACGCCCTATTCACCCACTTCTGTGTGACTCCAACACCTCTGTCGTGCTGACGACACCACAGTGGTAGGCCTGATCACCGACGACGATGCTCCAGCCTATAGGGAGGAAGTCAGAGATCTGGCAGTGTGATGCCAGGACAACAACCTCTCCCTCAACGTCAGCAAGACTAAGGATCTGATCGTGGACTAAAGGAAACATAGAGGATTCACAGACATGCACTATTACACAATCCCATACAAGCGTCTAAAACAATACAAAGAGTTTAAAAAACGTGCTGTAAGTTCACTCCACACCTAGCTTGAAATGTCACTGATGGAGCCATCCAATTGGTGTCTTTTGGGTGGCTCAAACCATTGGTATGCTTTCAAGGAGGAGGGTCATGTATGTTTGCGAGCGGAGGATCACTGGTTCGAGCCCAGTGTGGGACAGGGACAGTGGAAGAAGATATGAGCTGTGTTCGAGAATTGAGTATGTAGTTTGCTTATTGGTCATGGTATGGATATAGTAAGTATACCAAAAGTTCCCGGATGTAGTACTAAATTTGCCAAAATACGAAGTATACAAGCAGTGGACACTATATCCTTGATTTTAGGGCCCATAATGCAATTCTTCAGAAAATGGGCGTGGCTTCACAACCTTTTTAGTTATGAAGAAAATGGTAGAAAATCTGCAGCGGAAGTCCGACGAGAGCAGATACAAATGACTTGCTTTAAATAATTAGGACACATTTTAAGCAATGTAATAAAGTAAAGATTTTTCAAATAAGTTACGTTACACGTCATGTTGGCTGACAATTTGTTAGCTACGCTATCCTTACGACTGCATAGCATATCATTACAGCATACTGTATGTAGCACTATGTTAACGTTACTTGGCTACTAATACATCGAACTTGCAGGTATATTAACTATATGCTATCTAACTACCCAACTGTGTGTTCGGAAATTGCGTTTTGCACTCAGAAAGTTCACTGGACGCTCTGGCCGAGGATAAGTGTTGATCCGAGCATTCTGACCTCACAACTGCAGTCAAGCACCCAAGCTAACCGGCCAGCATGCTAGCTACTTCCAGACAGAAATGAGAGAACCACCCCACTCTAACCATAGCTTGGCTAGCTTGCTAGCTACTTCCAGACAGAAATGAGAGAACCACCCCACTCTAACCATAGCTTGGCTAGCTTGCTAGCTACTTCCAGACAGAAATGAGAGAACCACCCCACTCTAACCATAGCTTGGCTAGCTTGCTAGCTACTTCCAGACAGAAATGAGAGAACCACCCCACTCTAACCATAGCTTGGCTAGCTTGCTAGCTACTTCCAGACAGAAAATGAGAGAACCACCCCACTCTAACCATTTTACTCGCCCTAGCAGAGCTGGTTAGGCTGTTTTCATGTTATCGTTGGTGACTGTTAATGTGCTGCTGGCAACAATTTAATTACAATCTCTGTCACCTTTCACCGCAGTGCGACATAGGTGGATGTGGTGGATTGAGACGCAAAAATATATTTTTATTACGCTAATTAGCATGGTGGTATAATGAATCTCACAACTAGCAGGTAGCAGGTTAGGAGAATGTAACAGTTTTCCTCCTCTTCTGAGGAGGAGGAAGGATCGGACCAATACGCAGCGTGTCCATGTTCATATTTATTTTAACTCAGAACACTAAGACAAAATAACAAAACTAGACCAACACGAAACAGTTCTGTCTGGTGCAGACACAGAGTGGGAAAACTACCCACAACCCATAGTGGGAAAACAGGCTGCCTAAGTATGGTTCTCAATCAGAGACAAGGATAACCAGCTGCCTCTGATTGGGAACCATACCAGGCCAAACACAGAAATACAAAAACACAGAACAACACATAGAATGCCCACCCCAACTCACGCCCTGACCAAACTAAAATAGAGACATAAAAAAGGAACTAATCTCAGGACGTGACAGAGATTTAGGTTAAGGTTAGGGAAAACCAGGCCTGCTCTGAGAACAGGCTTGGTTACCATTAATGCCATGCTGCGAACCCACAAGCCTGGCTAATGTTACAAAGTCAACTAACAAAACAGATACAATTTCAATAAAGGCTATCTGTCTTGAATTCAATTCCAGATATGGCTGAGAACAAAAATAGATTGAGTGTCAATGTTGCCGGGATATAACGTTGGTTATATTATAAAAAACTAGCTAGCTAGCTACTGTTGCTAAGATACGAGAGTGGCTAGTTTTCAGTTTCGTACGACATGCATGCTGAGATCTGTATGATCTGTAATCCTAATTCTGTCCATAATTTTCTGTTTGTCGTTCAACAAAAATGTAATATTAGCCTGTTATGTAATTAGTTAGCTTTCCTTCATTGTCTGCTGTAAAATATAGCAGAGAAATGATTGTTTTTAATTAAATCAACAACATATTTCTCAAATATTCAAACGGAAGGGAGTGTTCATAAATAATGTGATTCGAGTGTCACTGTTGACAACTTCCGATCGAGGTGCCATCTGGTGATCATTTAGAGAATGTAGTTCTCAGCTGAGGTCCCAAATTCGTTCAGGAATATGGAGTATTGACAGAGAAAAGAGGGGAAAAACTCACTTTAACATGCATTGGCCAATCAAAACCTAATATAGACGTGACTATCGTTGTGTTATAATATATATATACATGCACACACACATACTTTCACACACACATACTTTGCTATGACAATAAGTAACAGGGACTAGGCATGATAGCGAAAACAGACTGGCTATCAGACTAGCTGTAAAGACCGTTTTAGACCCACAGGAATCACCAGGACATCAGGAGAGAGACAGAAAAAGACTGTCTATCAGACTAGCTGAATAGACTGTTTTAGACCCAAAGGAATCATCAGGACAGAGACAGAAACAGACTCATGAATCATCAGGACAGAGACAGAAACAGACTCATGAATCATCAGGACAGAGACAGAAACAGACTCATGAATTATCAGGACAGAGACAGAAACAGACTCATGAATCATCAATACAGAAATCATCAATTCCATCTCTCTACCTGGTCAGAGCCCTCCATCTCTCTACCTGGGCAGAGCCCTCCATCTCTCTACCTGGTCAGAGCCCTCCATCTCTCTACCTGGACAGAGCCCTCCATCTCTCTACCTGGTCAGAGCCCTCCATCTCTCTACCTGGGCAGAGCCCTCCATCTCTCTACCTGGGCAGAGCCCTCCATCTCTCTACCTGGTCATCTCTCTACCTGGGCAGAGCCCTCCATCTCTCTACCTGGACAGAGCCCTCCATCTCTCTACCTGGGCAGAGCCCTCCATCTCTCTACCTGGACAGAGCCCTCCATCTCTCTACCTGGTCATCTCTCTACCTGGTCAGAGCCCTCCATCTCTCTACCTGGACAGAGCCCTCCATCTCTCTACCTGGACTGAGCCCTCCATCTCTCTACCTGGTCATCTCTCTACCTGGACAGAGCCCTCCATCTCTCTACCTGGACAGAGCCCTCCATCTCTCTACCTGGACAGAGCCCTCCATCTCTCTACCTGGACAGAGCCCTCCATCTCTCTACCTGGTCAGAGCCCTCCATCTCTCTACCTGGGCAGAGCCCTCCATCTCTCTACCTGGGCAGAGCCCTCCATCTCTCTACCTGGGCAGAGCCCTCCATCTCTCTACCTGGTCATCTCTCTACCTGGGCAGAGCCCTCCATCTCTCTACCTGGGCAGAGCCCTCCATCTCTCTACCTGGTCATCTCTCTACCTGGACAGAGCCCTCCATCTCTCTATCTGGGCAGAGCCCTCCATCTCTCTACCTGGGCAGAGCCCTCCATCTCTCTACCTGGTCAGAGCCCTCCATCTCTCTACCTGGACAGAGCCCTCCATCTCTCTACCTGGTCATCTCTCTACCTGGTCATCTCTCTACCTGGTCATCTCTCTACCTGGACAGGGCCCTCCATCTCTCTACCTGGTCATCTCTCTACCTGGTCATCTCTCTACCTGGACAGAGCCCTCCATCTCTCTACCTGGTCATCTCTCTACCTGGTCATCTCTCTACCTGGACAGAGCCCTCCATCTCTCTACCTGGGCAGAGCCCTCATCTCTCTACCTGGGCAGAGCCCTCCATCTCTCTACCTGGGCAGAGCCCTCCATCTCTCTACCTGGTCATCTCTCTACCTGGACAGAACCCTCCATCTCTCTACCTGGGCAGAGCCCTCCATCTCTGTACCTGGTCAGAGCCCTCATCTCTCTACCTGGTCAGAGCCCTCCATCTCTCTACCTGGGCAGAGCCCTCCATCTCTCTACCTGGGCAGAGCCCTCAATCTCTCTACCTGGGCAGAGCCCTCCATCTCTTTACCTAGGCAGAGCCCTCCATCTCTCTACCTGGGCAGAGCCCTCCATCTCTCTACCTGGTCAGAGCCCTCCATCTCTCTACCTGGCTACCTGGGCAGAGCCCTCCATCTCTCTACCTGGTCATCTCTCTACCTGGTTAGAGCCCTCCATCTCTCTACCTGGTCAGAGCCCTCCATCCCTCTACCTGGGCAGAGCCCTCCATCTCTCTACCTGGGCAGAGCCCTCCTTCTCTCTACCTGGGCAGAGCCCTCCATCTCTCTACCTGGGCAGAGCCCTCCATCTCTCTACCTGGTCAGAGCCCTCCATCTCTCTACCTGGGCAGAACCCTCCATCTCTCTACCTGGACAGAGCCCTCCATCTCTCTACCTGGTCATCTCTCTACCTGGGCAGAGCCCTCCATCTCTCTACCTGGACAGAGCCCTCCATCTCTCTACCTGGTCATCTCTCTACCTGGGCAGAGCCCTCCATCTCTCTACCTGGTCAGAACCCTCCATCTCTCTACCTGGTCAGAGCCCTCCATCTCTCTACCTGGTCAGAGCCCTCCATCTCTCTACCTGGTCATCTCTCTACCTGGACAGAGCCCTCCATCTCTCTACCTGGACAGAGCCCTCCATCTCTCTACCTGGTCATCTCTCTACCTGGTCATCTCTCTACCTGGTAATCTCTCTACCTGGACAGAGCCCTCCATCTCTCTACCTGGTCAGAGCCCTCCATCTCTCTACCTGGTCAGAGCCCTCCATCTCTCTACCTGGGCAGAGCCCTCCATCTCTCTACCTGGGCAGAGCCCTCCATCTCTCTACCTGGTCATCTCTCTACCTGGGCAGAGCCCTCCATCTCTCTACCTGGGCAGAGCCCTCCATCTCTCTACCTGGGCAGAGCCCTCCATCTCTCTACCTGGTCATCTCTCTACCTGGACAGAACCCTCCATCTCTCTACCTGGGCAGAGCCCTCCATCTCTGTACCTGGTCAGAGCCCTCATCTCTCTACCTGGTCAGAGCCCTCCATCTCTCTACCTGGGCAGAGCCCTCCATCTCTCTACCTGGTCATCTCTCTACCTGGGCAGAGCCCTCCATCTCTCTACCTGGGCAGAGCCCTCCATCTCTCTACCTGGGCAGAGCCCTCCATCTCTCTACCTGGTCATCTCTCTACCTGGACAGAACCCTCCATCTCTCTACCTGGGCAGAGCCCTCCATCTCTGTACCTGGTCAGAGCCCTCATCTCTCTACCTGGTCAGAGCCCTCCATCTCTCTACCTGGGCAGAGCCCTCCATCTCTCTACCTGGACAGAGCCCTCCATCTCTCTACCTGGTCATCTCTCTACCTGGTCAGAGCCCTCCATCTCTCTACCTGGACAGAGCCCTCCATCTCTCTACCTGGACTGAGCCCTCCATCTCTCTACCTGGTCATCTCTCTACCTGGACAGAGCCCTCCATCTCTCTACCTGGTCATCTCTCTACCTGGGCAGAACCCTCCATCTCTCTACCTGGACAGAGCCCTCCATCTCTCTACCTGGTCATCTCTCTACCTGGGCAGAGCCCTCCATCTCTCTACCTGGACAGAGCCCTCCATCTCTCTACCTGGTCATCTCTCTACCTGGGCAGAGCCCTCCATCTCTCTACCTGGACAGAACCCTCCATCTCTCTACCTGGTCAGAGCCCTCCATCTCTCTACCTGGTCAGAGCCCTCCATCTCTCTACCTGGTCATCTCTCTACCTGGACAGAGCCCTCCATCTCTCTACCTGGACAGAGCCCTCCATCTCTCTACCTGGTCATCTCTCTACCTGGTCATCTCTCTACCTGGTAATCTCTCTACCTGGACAGAGCCCTCCATCTCTCTACCTGGTCATCTCTCTACCTGGACAGAGCCCTCCATCTCTCTACCTGGTCATCTCTCTACCTGGACAGAGCCCTCCATCTCTCTACCTGGTCATCTCTCTACCTGGACATCTCTCTACCTGGTCATCTCTCTACCTGGTCATCTCTCTACCCGGACAGAGCCCTCCATCTCTCTACCTGGTCAGAGCCCTCCATCTCTCTACCTGGACAGAGCCCTCCATCTCTCTACCTGGGCAGAGCCCTCCATCTCTCTACCTGGACAGAGCCCTCCCTCTCTCTACCTGGGCAGAGCCCTCCATCTCTCCACCTGGGCAGAGCCCTCCATCTCTCTACCTGGGCAGAGCCCTCCATCTCTCTACCTGGACAGAGCCCTCCATCTCTCTACCTGGTCATCTCTCTACCTGGACAGAGCCCTCCATCTCTCTACCTGGACAGAGCCCTCCATCTCTCTACCTGGACAGAGCCCTCCATCTCTCTACCTGGTCAGAGCCCTCCATCTCTCTACCTGGACAGAGCCCTCCATCTCTCTACCTAGTCAGAGGCCTCCATCTCTCTACCTGGACAGAGCCCTCCATCTCTCTACTTGGTCATCTCTCTACCTGGACAGAGCCCTCCATCTCTCTACCTGGTCATCTCTCTACCTGGTCATCTCTCTACCTGGTCAGAGCCCTCCATCTCTCCACCTGGTCATCTCTCTACCTGGTCATCTCTCTACCTGGTCATCTCTCTACCTGGACAGAGCCCTCCATCTCTCTACCTGGTTAGAGCCCTCCATCTCTCTACCTGGGCAGAGCCCTCCATCTCTTTACCTGGGCAGAGCCCTCCATCTCTCTACCTGGGCAGAGCCCTCCATCTCTCTACCTGGGCAGAGCCCTCCATCTCTCTACCTGGGCAGAGCCCTCCATCTCTCTACCTGGACAGAGCCCTCCATCTCTCTACCTGGACAGAGCCCTCCATCTCTCTACCTGGACAGAGCCCTCCATCTCTCTACCTGGGCAGAGCCCTTCATCTCTGTACCTGGGCAGAGCCCTCCATCTCTCTACCTGGGCAGAGCCCTCCATCTCTCTACCTGGTCATCTCTCTACCTGGTCAGAGCCCTCCATCTCTCTACCTGGTCATCTCTCTACCTGGACAGAGCCCTCCATCTCTCTACCTGGTCATCTCTCTACCTGGTCATCTCTCTACCTGGTAATCTCTCTACCTGGACAGAGCCCTCCATCTCTCTACCTGGTCATCTCTCTACCTGGACAGAGCCCTCCATCTCTCTACCTGGTCATCTCTCTACCTGGACAGAGCCCTCCATCTCTCTACCTGGTCATCTCTCTACCTGGACAGAGCCCTCCATCTCTCTACCTGGTCATCTCTCTACCTGGTCATCTCTCTACCTGGTCATCTCTCTACCTGGACAGAGCCCTCCATCTCTCTACCTGGTCATCTCTCTACCTGGACAGAGCCCTCCATCTCTCTACCTGGTCATCTCTCTACCTGGTCATCTCTCTACCTGGTCATCTCTCTACCTGGACAGAGCCCTCCATCTCTCTACCTGGTCAGAGCCCTCCATCTCTCTACCTGGACAGAGCCCTCCATCTCTCTACCTGGACAGAGCCCTCCATCTCTCTACCTGGTCAGAGCCCTCCATCTCTCTACCTGGGCAGAGCCCTCCATCTCTCTACCTGGGCAGAGCCCTCCATCTCTCTACCTGGGCAGAGCCCTCCATCTCTCTACCTGGTCATCTCTCTACCTGGGCAGAGCCCTCCATCTCTCTACCTGGGCAGAGCCCTCCATCTCTCTACCTGGTCATCTCTCTACCTGGACAGAGCCCTCCATCTCTCTATCTGGGCAGAGCCCTCCATCTCTCTACCTGGGCAGAGCCCTCCATCTCTCTACCTGGTCATCTCTCTACCTGGTCATCTCTCTACCTGGTCATCTCTCTACCTGGACAGGGCCCTCCATCTCTCTACCTGGTCATCTCTCTACCTGGTCATCTCTCTACCTGGACAGAGCCCTCCATCTCTCTACCTGGTCATCTCTCTACCTGGTCATCTCTCTAACTGGACAGAGCCCTCCATCTCTCTACCTGGGCAGAGCCCTCATCTCTCTACCTGGGCAGAGCCCTCCATCTCTCTACCTGGGCAGAGCCCTCCATCTCTCTACCTGGTCATCTCTCTACCTGGACAGAACCCTCCATCTCTCTACCTGGGCAGAGCCCTCCATCTCTGTACCTGGTCAGAGCCCTCATCTCTCTACCTGGTCAGAGCCCTCCATCTCTCTACCTGGGCAGAGCCCTCCATCTCTCTACCTGGGCAGAGCCCTCCATCTCTCTACCTGGTCAGAGCCCTCCATCTCTCTACCTGGCTACCTGGGCAGAGCCCTCCATCTCTCTACCTGGTCATCTCTCTACCTGGTTAGAGCCCTCCATCTCTCTACCTGGTCAGAGCCCTCCATCCCTCTACCTGGGCAGAGCCCTCCATCTCTCTACCTGGGCAGAGCCCTCCATCTCTCTACCTGGGCAGAGCCCTCCATCTCTCTACCTGGGCAGAGCCCTCCATCTCTCTACCTGGTCAGAGCCCTCCATCTCTCTACCTGGGCAGAACCCTCCATCTCTCTACCTGGACAGAGCCCTCCATCTCTCTACCTGGTCATCTCTCTACCTGGGCAGAGCCCTCCATCTCTCTACCTGGACAGAGCCCTCCATCTCTCTACCTGGTCATCTCTCTACCTGGGCAGAGCCCTCCATCTCTCTACCTGGACAGAACCCTCCATCTCTCTACCTGGTCAGAGCCCTCCATCTCTCTACCTGGTCAGAGCCCTCCATCTCTCTACCTGGTCAGAGCCCTCCATCTCTCTACCTGGACAGAGCCCTCCATCTCTCTACCTGGTCATCTCTCTACCTGGTCATCTCTCTACCTGGTAATCTCTCTACCTGGACAGAGCCCTCCATCTCTCTACCTGGTCATCTCTCTACCTGGACAGAGCCCTCCATCTCTCTACCTGGTCATCTCTCTACCTGGACAGAGCCCTCCATCTCTCTACCTGGTCATCTCTCTACCTGGTCATCTCTCTACCTGGTCATCTCTCTACCTGGTCATCTCTCTACCCGGACAGAGCCCTCCATCTCTCTACCTGGTCAGAGCCCTCCATCTCTCTACCTGGACAGAGCCCTCCATCTCTCTACCTGGGCAGAGCCCTCCATCTCTCTACCTGGACAGAGCCCTCCATCTCTCTACCTGGGCAGAGCCCTCCATCTCTCCACCTGGGCAGAGCCCTCCATCTCTCTACCTGGGCAGAGCCCTCCATCTCTCTACCTGGACAGAGCCCTCCATCTCTCTACCTGGTCATCTCTCTACCTGGACAGAGCCCTCCATCTCTCTACCTGGACAGAGCCCTCCATCTCTCTACCTGGACAGAGCCCTCCATCTCTCTACCTGGACAGAGCCCTCCATCTCTCTACCTGGTCAGAGCCCTCCATCTCTCTACCTGGACAGAGCCCTCCATCTCTCTACCTAGTCAGAGGCCTCCATCTCTCTACCTGGACAGAGCCCTCCATCTCTCTACTTGGTCATCTCTCTACCTGGACAGAGCCCTCCATCTCTCTACCTGGTCATCTCTCTACCTGGTCATCTCTCTACCTGGTCATCTCTCTACCTGGTCAGAGCCCTCCATCTCTCCACCTGGTCATCTCTCTACCTGGTCATCTCTCTACCTGGTCATCTCTCTACCTGGACAGAGCCCTCCATCTCTCTACCTGGTTAGAGCCCTCCATCTCTCTACCTGGGCAGAGCCCTCCATCTCTTTACCTGGTCAGAGCCCTCCATCTCTCTACCTGGACAGAGCCCTCCATCTCTCTACCTGGGCAGAGCCCTCCATCTCTCTACCTGGGCAGAGCCCTCCATCTCTCTACCTGGGCAGAGCCCTCCATCTCTCTACCTGGGCAGAGCCCTCCATCTCTCTACCTGGACAGAGCCCTCCATCTCTCTACCTGGACAGAGCCCTCCATCTCTCTACCTGGACAGAGCCCTCCATCTCTCTACCTGGGCAGAGCCCTTCATCTCTCTACCTGGGCAGAGCCCTCCATCTCTCTACCTGGGCAGAGCCCTCCATCTCTCTACCTGGTCATCTCTCTACCTGGTCAGAGCCCTCCATCTCTCTACCTGGGCAGAGCCCTCCATCCCTCTACCTGGGCAGAGCCCTCCATCTCTCTACCTGGACAGAGCCCTCCATCTCTCTACCTGGGCAGAGCCCTCCATCTCTCTACCTGGTCAGAGCCCTCCATCTCTCTACCTGGTCAGAGCCCTCCATCTCTCTACCTGGTCATCTCTCTACCTGGTCATCTCTCTACCTGGTCAGAGCCCTCCATCTCTCTACCTGGACAGAGCCCTCCATCTCTCTACCTGGTCATCTCTCTACCTGGTCAGAGCCCTCCATCTCTCTACCTGGGCAGAGCCCTCCATCTCTCTACCTGGGCAGAGCCCTCCATCTCTCTACCTGGGCAGAGCCCTCCATCTCTCTACCTGGTCAGAGCCCTCATCTCTCTACCTGGGCAGAGCCCTCCATCTCTCTACCTGGGCAGAGCCCTCATCTCTCTACCTGGGCAGAGCCCTCCATCTCTCTACCTGGGCAGAGCCCTCCATCTCTCTACCTGGGCAGAGCCCTCCATCTCTCTACCTGGTCAGAGCCCTCATCTCTCTACCTGGGCAGAGCCCTCCATCTCTCGACCTGGGCAGAGCCCTCATCTCTCTACCTGGGCAGAGCCCTCATCTCTCTACCTGGTCAGAGCCCTCCATCTCTCTACCTGGGCAGAGCCCTCCATCTCTCTACCTGGTCATCTCTCTACCTGGTCATCTCTCTACCTGGTAATCTCTCTACCTGGACAGAGCCCTCCATCTCTCTACCTGGTCATCTCTCTACCTGGACAGAGCCCTCCATCTCTCTACCTGGTCATCTCTCTACCTGGACAGAGCCCTCCATCTCTCTACCTGGTCATCTCTCTACCTGGTCATCTCTCTACCTGGTCATCTCTCTACCTGGACAGAGCCCTCCATCTCTCTACCTGGTCATCTCTCTACCTGGACAGAGCCCTCCATCTCTCTACCTGGTCATCTCTCTACCTGGTCATCTCTCTACCTGGTCATCTCTCTACCTGGACAGAGCCCTCCATCTCTCTACCTGGTCAGAGCCCTCCATCTCTCTACCTGGACAGAGCCCTCCATCTCTCTACCTGGACAGAGCCCTCCATCTCTCTACCTGGTCAGAGCCCTCCATCTCTCTACCTGGGCAGAGCCCTCCATCTCTCTACCTGGGCAGAGCCCTCCATCTCTCTACCTGGTCAGAGGCCTGCATCTCTCTACCTGGTCATCTCTCTACCTGGTCATCTCTCTACCTGGTCAGAGCCCTCCATCTCTCTACCTGGACAGAGCCCTCCATCTCTCTACCTGGGCAGAGCCCTCCATCTCTCTACCTGGTTATGTCTCTACCTGGTCAGAGCCCTCCATCTCTCTACCTGGTCATCTCTCTACCTGGTCAGAGCCCTCCATCTCTCTACCTGGTCATCTCTCTACCTGGGCAGAGCCCTCCATCTCTCTACCTGGACAGAGCCCTCCATCTCTCTACCTGGGCAGAGCCCTCCATCTCTCTACCTGGTCAGAGCCCTCCATCTCTCTACCTGGTCAGAGCCCTCCATCTCTCTACCTGGTCATCTCTCTACCTGGTCATCTCTCTACCTGGTCAGAGCCCTCCATCTCTCTACCTGGACAGAGCCCTCCATCTCTCTACCTGGTCATCTCTCTACCTGGTCAGAGCCCTCCATCTCTCTACCTGGGCAGAGCCCTCCATCTCTCTACCTGGACAGAGCCCTCCATCTCTCTACCTGGGCAGAGCCCTCCATCTCTCTACCTGGGCAGAGCCCTCCATCTCTCTACCTGGTCAGAGCCCTCCATCTCTCTACCTGGTCAGAGCCCTCCATCTCTCTACCTGGTCAGAGCCCTCCATCTCTCTACCTGGGCAGAGCCCTCCATCTCTCTACCTGGTCATCTCTCTACCTGGACAGAGCCCTCCATCTCTCTACCTGGTCATCTCTCTACCTGGTCATCTCTCTACCTGGTCATCTCTCTACCTGGACAGAGCCCTCCATCTCTCTACCTGGTCAGAGCCCTCCATCTCTCTACCTGGACAGAGCCCTCCATCTCTCTACCTGGACAGAGCCCTCCATCTCTCTACCTGGTCAGAGCCCTCCATCTCTCTACCTGGGCAGAGCCCTCCATCTCTCTACCTGGGCAGAGCCCTCCATCTCTCTACCTGGTCAGAGGCCTCCATCTCTCTACCTGGTCATCTCTCTACCTGGTCATCTCTCTACCTGGTCAGAGCCCTCCATCTCTCTACCTGGACAGAGCCCTCCATCTCTCTACCTGGGCAGAGCCCTCCATCTCTCTACCTGGTCATGTCTCTACCTGGTCAGAGCCCTCCATCTCTCTACCTGGTCATCTCTCTACCTGGTCAGAGCCCTCCATCTCTCTACCTGGTCATCTCTCTACCTGGGCAGAGCCCTACATCTCTCTACCTGGACAGAGCCCTCCATCTCTCTACCTGGGCAGAGCCCTCCATCTCTCTACCTGGTCAGAGCCCTCCATCTCTCTACCTGGTCAGAGCCCTCCATCTCTCTACCTGGTCATCTCTCTACCTGGTCATCTCTCTACCTGGTCAGAGCCCTCCATCTCTCTACCTGGTCATCTCTCTACCTGGTCAGAGCCCTCCATCTCTCTACCTGGGCAGAGCCCTCCATCTCTCTACCTGGACAGAGCCCTCCATCTCTCTACCTGGGCAGAGCCCTCCATCTCTCTACCTGGGCAGAGCCCTCCATCTCTCTACCTGGTCAGAGCCCTCCATCTCTCTACCTGGTCAGAGCCCTCCATCTCTCTACCTGGTCAGAGCCCTCCATCTCTCTACCTGGGCAGAGCCCTCCATCTCTCTACCTGGTCAGAGCCCTCCATCTCTCTACCTGGGCAGAGCCCTCCATCTCTCTACCTGGTCATCTCTCTACCTGGTCAGAGCCCTCCATCTCTCTACCTGGTCATCTCTCTACCTGGTTAGAGCCCTCCATCTCTCTACCTGGACAGAGCCCTCCATCTCTCTACCTGGACAGAGCCCTCCATCTCTCTACCTGGGCAGAGCCCTCCATCTCTCTACCTGGTCATGTCTCTACCTGGTCAGAGCCCTCCATCTCTCTACCTGGTCATCTCTCTACCTGGTCAGAGCCCTCCATCTCTCTACCTGGTCATCTCTCTACCTGGGCAGAGCCCTCCATCTCTCTACCTGGGCAGAGCCCTCCATCTCTCTACCTGGACAGAGCCCTCCATCTCTCTACCTGGGCAGAGCCCTCCATCTCTCTACCTGGGCAGAGCCCTCCATCTCTCTACCTGGTCAGAGCCCTCCATCTCTCTACCTGGTCAGAGCCCTCCATCTCTCTACCTGGTCAGAGCCCTCCATCTCTCTACCTGGGCAGAGCCCTCCATCTCTCTACCTGGTCAGAGCCCTCCATCTCTCTACCTGGTCAGAGCCCTCCATCTCTCTACCTGGTCATCTCTCTACCTGGTCATCTCTCTACCTGGTCAGAGCCCTCCATCTCTCTACCTGGACAGAGCCCTCCATCTCTCTACCTGGTCATCTCTCTACCTGGTCAGAGCCCTCCATCTCTCTACCTGGGCAGAGCCCTCCATCTCTCTACCTGGACAGAGCCCTCCATCTCTCTACCTGGGCAGAGCCCTCCATCTCTCTACCTGGGCAGAGCCCTCCATCTCTCTACCTGGTCAGAGCCCTCCATCTCTCTACCTGGTCAGAGCCCTCCATCTCTCTACCTGGTCAGAGCCCTCCATCTCTCTACCTGGGCAGAGCCCTCCATCTCTCTACCTGGTCATCTCTCTACCTGGTCAGAGCCCTCCATCTCTCTACCTGGTCATCTCTCTACCTGGTTAGAGCCCTCCATCTCTCTACCTGGACAGAGCCCTCCATCTCTCTACCTGGACAGAGCCCTCCATCTCTCTACCTGGGCAGAGCCCTCCATCTCTCTACCTGGTCATGTCTCTACCTGGTCAGAGCCCTCCATCTCTCTACCTGGTCATCTCTCTACCTGGTCAGAGCCCTCCATCTCTCTACCTGGTCATCTCTCTACCTGGGCAGAGCCCTCCATCTCTCTACCTGGACAGAGCCCTCCATCTCTCTACCTGGGCAGAGCCCTCCATCTCTCTACCTGGTCAGAGCCCTCCATCTCTCTACCTGGTCAGAGCCCTCCATCTCTCTACCTGGTCATCTCTCTACCTGGTCATCTCTCTACCTGGTCAGAGCCCTCCATCTCTCTACCTGGACAGAGCCCTCCATCTCTCTACCTGGTCATCTCTGGTCAGAGCCCTCCATCAGAGCCCTCCATCTCTACCTGGGCAGAGCCCTCCATCTCTCTACCTGGACAGAGCCCTCCATCTCTCTACCTGGGCAGAGCCCTCCATCTCTCTACCTGGGCAGAGCCCTCCATCTCTCTACCTGGTCAGAGCCCTCCATCTCTCTACCTGGTCATCTCTCTACCTGGACAGAGCCCTCCATCTCTCTACCTGGTCAGAGCCCTCCATCTCTCTACCTGGTCAGAGCCCTCCATCTCTCTACCTGGTCAGAGCCCTCCATCTCTCTACCTGGGCAGAGCCCTCCATCTCTCTACCTGGTCATCTCTCTACCTGGTCAGAGCCCTCCATCTCTCTACCTGGTCATCTCTCTACCTGGTCAGAGCCCTCCATCTCTCTACCTGGACAGAGCCCTCCATCTCTCTACCTGGACAGAGCCCTCCATCTCTCTACCTGGTCAGAGCCCTCCATCTCTCTACCTGGACAGAGCCCTCCATCTCTCTACCTGGACAGAGCCCTCCATCTCTCTACCTGGGCAGAGCCCTCCATCTCTCTACCTGGGCAGAGCCCTCCATCTCTCTACCTGGACAGAGCCCTCCATCTCTCTACCTGGGCAGAGCCCTCCATCTCTCTACCTGGGCAGAGCCCTCCATCTCTCTACCTGGGCAGAGCCCTCCATCTCTCTACCTGGTCAGAGCCCTCCATCTCTCTACCTGGGCAGAGCCCTCCATCTCTCTACCTGGTCAGAGCCCTCCATCTCTCTACCTGGACAGAGCCCTCCATCTCTCTACCTGGACAGAGCCCTCCATCTCTCTACCTGGTCATCTCTCTACCTGGTCAGAGCCCTCCATCTCTCTACCTGGGCAGAGCCCTCCATCTCTCTACCTGGTCATCTCTCTACCTGGTCAGAGCCCTCCATCTCTCTACCTGGTCATCTCTCTACCTGGACAGAGCCCTCATCTCTCTACCTGGGCAGAGCCCTCCATCTCTCTACCTGGGCAGAGCCCTCCATCTCTCTACCTGGTCAGAGCCCTCCATCTCTCTACCTGGGCAGAGCCCTCCATCTCTCTACCTGGGCAGAGCCCTCCATCTCTCTACCTGGACAGAGCCCTCCATCTCTCTACCTGGGCAGAGCCCTCCATCTCTCTACCTGGGCAGAGCCCTCCATCTCTCTACCTGGTCATCTCTCTACCTGGTCATCTCTCTACCTGGTCAGAGCCCTCCATCTCTCTACCTGGTCAGAGCCCTCCATCTCTCTATCTGGGCAGAGCCCTCCATCTCTCTACCTGGTCAGAGCCCTCCATCTCTCTACCTGGTCAGAGCCCTCCATATCTCTACCTGGACAGAGCCCTCCATCTCTCTACCTGAGCAGAGCCCTCCATCTCTCTACCTGGTCAGAGCCCTCCATCCCTCTACCTGGGCAGAGCCCTCCATCTCTCTACCTGGACAGAGCCCTCCATCTCTCTACCTGGGCAGAGCCCTCCATCTCTCTACCTGGTCAGAGCCCTCCATCTCTCTACCTGGTCAGAGCCCTCCATATCTCTACCTGGACAGAGCCCTCCATCTCTCTACCTGAGCAGAGCCCTCCATCTCTCTACCTGGTCAGAGCCCTCCATCCCTCTACCTGGGCAGAGCCCTCCATCTCTCTACCTGGACAGAGCCCTCCATCTCTCTACCTGGGCAGAGCCCTCCATCTCTCTACCTGGGCAGAGCCCTCCATCTCTCTACCTGGTCATCTCTCTACCTGGTCAGAGGCCTCCATCTCTCTACCTGGGCAGAGCCCTCCATCTCTCTACCTGGGCAGAGCCCTCCATCTCTCTACCTGGGCAGAGCCCTCCATCTCTCTACCTGGGCAGAGCCCTCCATCTCTCTACCTAGGCAGAGTCCTCCATCTCTCTACCTGGTCATCTCTCTACCTGGTCAGAGCCCTCCATCTCTCTACCTGGGCAGAGCCCTCCATCTCTCTACCTGGTCATCTCTCTACCTGGTCATCTCTCTACCTGGTCAGAGGCCTCCATCTCTCTACCTGGGCAGAGCCCTCCATCTCTCTACCTGGTCATCTCTCTACCTGGTCAGAGCCCTCCATCTCTCTACCTGGGCAGAGCCCTCCATCCCTCTACCTGTGCATCTCAGAGGAGCCAGGGTTTTTAGACTGATGTCTGGTGACCAAGAGGGCCTGGTGGCTTGGGGGAGGGTTCAGGGAGGTCTGTGTGTTTTGGGTTGCACATCTCCATAGCATCTACTACTGTTTCTGGCTGCTCCTTCTTTGGCAGGTTAGCAGTGAGGTTGTGAGGTTTAGTATGTTTTGGGTTTGAGTTGGCGGTTGTTTGTTGTTGTTGTTGTTTATCTCCTCTGTATCTTCCATGCTGTGATGCGTTGGCTGTACTGAACAGTTTCTGTTGGGTGAAGCTGGAATCCTCTCCTTGTCCTCCTTTTTCAGACATGGGGATTTGCCTTGTCTTCCCCTGACAGCTCTCTTAGGACTATCCTTTACAGCAGAATTGTCACGCCCTGACCTTCAAGCTTTTTCTGTCTTTATTAGGGTG
Source organism: Oncorhynchus nerka (assembly GCF_034236695.1). Taxonomy (NCBI): domain Eukaryota; kingdom Metazoa; phylum Chordata; class Actinopteri; order Salmoniformes; family Salmonidae; genus Oncorhynchus; species Oncorhynchus nerka. Next base: position 880,621 of record NC_088401.1, on the reverse strand, counting down.
TGTGACTAGGGTGGGCATTCTATGTTCTTTTTTAAATGTTTTTGTATTTCTTTGTTTTGGCCGGGTATGGTTCTCAATCAGGGACAACTGTCTATCGTTGTCTCTGATTGGGAATATATAGTAGTTATAGTAGCTATGTATTATATATAGTAGTTATAGTAACTTAGGTAGCTTTTTCCCACATGGTTTTTGTGGGTAGTTAATTTCTGTTTAGTGTTTTGCACCTTACAGGACTGTTTCGGGTTTCGTTTCTCATTTTGTTATTTTGTTTAGTGTTCAGTTGAAATAAAAAGTCATGAACACTTACCACACTGCGCTTCGGTTCGATGATTCCTCTTCCTCTTCTTCAGACGACGAATACAGTTACAAGAATGTTTCTGCTTCAGACGGTTCTCTTTCTGGGACTCATCCTTCTCCTCTTCCTTTCTGAACTCCAGCAGCGGCTGCCAGCTGAATTTCTCCTTGAGCTTCTGGTGTTTCCTCTTGGACCTCTTCGACTTGACCTTTGACCAGTGGGAGCCAGACATGGCAGAGCTCCTATTCTTGCGTTTGTGTTTACTTTTGTTCTTCGTCCTGCTCTTGTGTCTCTCTGCCCCTGGTCCATTCTCAGGATTTCCTTACAATGGGGTGGCAGTATGGAGTCGCAGTGTGTACAGGTGCAGGAGGCACCAGCGCTTCGGAGGTTCCAGGAGCTTTGTTCATATTACTGTGCACACACACACGATAACATACGCACTATACACACACATACACATGGATTTAGTACTGTAGATATGTGGTAGTGGTAGAGTAGGGGCCTGAGGTCACACAGTGTGTTGTGAAATCTGTGAATGTACTGTAATGTTTTTAAAATGGTAAAAACTGCCTTAATTTTGCAGGACCCCAGGAAGAGTAGCTGCTGCCTTGGCTAATGGGGATCCATAATAAACCCCAGGAAGAGTAGCTGCTGCCTTGGCTAATGGGGATCCATAATAAACCCTAGGAAGAGTAGCTGCTGCCTTGGCTAATGGGGATCCATAATAAACCCCAGGAAGAGTAGCTGCTGCCTTGGCTAATGGGGATCCATAATAAATACAAATACACAGTGTTCGTGTTCTAACTCAGAGCTGGCCTCACCCTCCTCCCTCTCTAATAGGAACATCTTGGGCAGCATCTTCTCAGAGTCTCTGAGTCCCACCCACTTAGAGCTGCCAGTCTCTGGTCAAGAACCTCCTCTGATCTAACCTCAGACCTCTGGTTGTTCACCAGGCTTTTCTTTCTACCTAGTTTATCCCTGTTACTGTCCCATTTTGACCTGCTGCAGGGTTCCTCCAAGGACTTTTGGTTTGTTTTCAGACCCTTTGCATCCATTGCCTGGGGACGTCCTTGTTCTGATAACGGGCGAAAGAGCTTCTGTTCCTTGGAACCAATATGCCTGGATCCAGGAATGTGTTCACTGGCTGTTCCATCATCAGATAAAAATGTGGATCTGGGCATCATGAGCGGTGAGGTACTTATCCAGGTTGTTGATCTAGTTTTTTCTTTTCAATGGACTGGGTCTCGTCTATGGACTGTCTCTTGTCGCTGCCTTTCTTGTGAGAGTCATAGGATTCTGACCTACTTTAGGAGAAGGACCTTCTGTCATAGTGACCGGGCGACCTCGTCCTGGACCGGAAGTGATTCCTGAAGCGGCTCTGAGACTGGCTGTAGGATCCTGTTGGATCCACTGTGTGAATGTCTCTGGTATCTGTGGGTCTTATAGACCTGGCTCTTCTCCAGGACTGTTTCTCAGCTGTATTGGGGGATGGGAGGGTAAGACGGTAAGAAGGTTTCCATGGTTTCTGGCCTGGCTTCCAGCGTGAGGAAGGGGGGCTGTCGCTTTTGGGGATGACAAGGGCGTTCTCAGGGGCTGGGGTGGCAGGGCGGGCCTTGGCTTTGGTCTCTACACCCTTCATTGCCCCTGAGCCTGAGGCGTCAGGCTTTAGCCTGCTAACGTCAGCCATCTTGGGTTTCTTGGAGGATCTGGTTGCCTTCCTCCCCCTGAGCAGTGACAAAGACCTGGACCAGTAGCATTTATAGGAGCTATGTATTATATATAGTAGTTATAGTAACTATGTATTATATATAGTAGTTATAGTAACTATGTATTATATATAGTAGTTATAGTAACTATGTATTATATATAGTAGTTATAGTAACTATGTATTATATATAGTAGTTGTAGTAACTATGTATTATATATAGTAACTATGTATTATATATATAGTAGTTGTAGTAACTATGTATTATATATATAGTAGTTGTAGTAACTATGTATTATATATAGTAGTTATAGTAACTATGTATTATATATAGTAGTTATAGTAACTATGTATTATATATAGTAGTTATAGTAACTATGTATTATATTATATATTAGTAACTATGTATTATATATAGTAGTATAGTAACTATGTATTATATATAGTATAGTAATAGTATGTATTATATATAGTAGTTATAGTAACTATGTATTATATATAGTAGTTATAGTAACTATGTATTATATATAGTAGTTATAGTAACTATGTATTATATATAGTAGTTATAGTAACTATGTATTATATATAGTAGTTATAGTAACTATGTATTATATATAGTAGTTATAGTAACTATGTGTATAGTATATATAAGTTATAGTAACTATGTATTATATATATATTATAGTAGTATTATAGTAACTATGTATTATATATAGTAGTTATAGTAATGTATTATATATAGTAGTTATAGTAACTATGTATTATATATAGTAGTTATAGTAACTATGTATTATATATAGTAACTATATAAGTATATATAGTAGTTATAGTAACTATGTATTATATATAGTAGTTATAGTAACTATGTATTATATATAGTAGTTATAGTAACTATGTAGTAGTATAGTAACTATGTATTATATATAGTAGTTATAGTAACTATGTATTATATATAGTAGTTATAGTAACTATGTATTATATATAGTAGTTATAGTAACTATGTATTATATATAGTAACTATGTATTATATATAGTAGTTATATTAACTATGTATTATATATAGTAGTTATAGTAACTATGTATTATATATAGTAGTTATAGTAACTATGTATTATATATAGTAGTTATAGTAACTATGTATTATATATAGTAGTTATAGTAACTATGTATTATATATAGTAGTTATAGTAACTATGTATTATATATAGTAGTTATAGTAACTATGTATTATATATAGTAGTTATAGTAACTATGTATTATATATAGTAGTTATAGTAACTATGTATTATATATAGTAGTTATAGTAACTATGTATATATATAGTAGTTATAGTAACTATGTATTATATATAGTAGTTATAGTAACTATGTATTATATATAGTAATAGTAACTATGTATTATATATAGTAGTTATATTATATATAGTAACTATGTATTATATATAGTAGTAGTATAGTAACTATGTATTATATATAGTAGTTATAGTAACTATGTATTATATATAGTAGTTATAGTAACTATGTATTATATATAGTAGTTATAGTAACTATGTATTATATATAGTAACTATGTATTATATATAGTAGTTATAGTAACTATGTATTATATATAGTAGTTATAGTAACTATGTATTATATATAGTAGTTATAGTAACTATGTATTATATATAGTAGTTATAGTAACTATGTATTATATATAGTAGTTATAGTAACTATGTATTATATATAGTAACTATGTATTATATATAGTAGTTATAGTAACTATGTATTATATATATAGTAACTATGTAGTTATAGTAACTATGTATTATATATAGTAGTTATAGTAACTATGTATTATATATAGTAGTTATAGTAACTATGTATTATATATAGTAGTTATAGTAACTATGTATTATATATAGTAGTTATAGTAACTATGTATTATATATATATAGTAGTTATAGTAACTATGTATTATATATAGTAGTTATAGTAACTATGTATTATATATAGTAGTTATAGTAAGTTATAGTAACTATTATATATATAGTAGTTATAGTAACTATGTATTATATATAGTAGTTATAGTAACTATGTATTATATATATAGTAGTTATAGTAACTATGTATTATATATAGTAGTTATAGTAACTATGTATTATATATAGTAGTTATAGTAACTATGTATTATATATAGTAGTTATAGTAACTATGTATTATATATAGTAGTTATAGTAACTATGTATTATATATAGTAACTATGTATTATATATATATAGTAGTTATAGTAACTATGTATTATATATAGTAGTTATAGTAACTATGTATTATATATAGTAGTTATAGTAACTATGTATTATATATAGTAGTTATAGTAACTATGTATTATATATAGTAGTTATAGTAACTATGTATTATATATAGTAGTTATAGTAACTATGTATTATATATAGTAGTTATAGTAACTATGTATTATATATAGTAGTTATAGTAACTATGTATTATATATAGTAGTTATAGTAACTATGTATTATATATAGTAGTTATAGTAACTATGTATTATATATAGTAGTTATAGTAACTATGTATTATATATAGTAGTTATAGTAACTATGTATTATATATATAGTAGTTATAGTAACTATGTATTATATATAGTAGTTATAGTAACTATGTATTATATATAGTAGTTATAGTAACTATGTATTATATATAGTAGTTATAGTAACTATGTATTATATATAGTAGTTGTAGTAACTATGTATTATATATATAGTTATAGTAACTATGTATTATATATAGTAATAGTAACTATGTATTATATATAGTAGTTATAGTAACTATGTATTATATATAGTAGTTATAGTAGTTATAGTAACTATGTATTATATATAGTAGTTATAGTAACTATGTATTATATATAGTAGTTATAGTAACTATGTATTATATATAGTAGTTATAGTAACTATGTATTATATATAATATAGTAACTATGTATTATATATAGTAGTTATAGTAACTATGTATTATATATAGTAGTTATAGTAACTATGTATTATATATAGTAGTTATAGTAACTATGTATTATATATAGTAGTTATAGTAACTATGTATTATATATAGTAGTTATAGTAACTATGTATTATATATAGTAGTTATAGTAACTATGTATTATATATAGTAGTTATAGTAACTATGTATTATATATAGTAGTTATAGTAACTATGTATTATATATAGTAGTTATAGTAACTATGTATTATATATAGTAGTTATAGTAACTATGTATTATATATAGTAGTTATAGTAACTATGTATTATATATAGTAGTTATAGTAACTATGTATTATATATAGTAGTTATAGTAACTATGTATTATATATAGTAGTTATAGTAACTATGTATTATATATAGTAACTATGTATTATATATAGTAACTATGTATTATATATAGTAGTTATAGTAACTATGTATTATATATAGTAGTTGTAGTAACTATGTATTATATATAGTAGTTATAGTAACTATGTATATATGTATTATATATAGTTATAGTAACTATGTATATATATAGTATATATATATATAGTAGTTATAGTAGCTATGTATTATATATAGTAGTTATAGTAACTATGTATTATATATAGTAGTTATAGTAACTATGTATTATATATATAGTAGTTATAGTAACTATGTATTATATATAGTAGTTATAGTAACTATGTATTATATATAGTAGTTATAGTAACTATGTATTATATATATATAGTAGTTATAGTAACTATGTATTATATATAGTAGTTATAGTAACTATGTATTATATATAGTAGTTATAGTAACTATGTATTATATATAGTAGTTATAGTAACTATATTATATATAGTAATAGTAACTATGTATTATATATAGTAGTTATAGTAACTATGTATTATATATAGTAGTTATAGTAACTATGTATTATATATATAGTAGTTATAGTAACTATGTATTATATATAGTATTATAGTAACTATGTATTATATATAGTAACTATGTATTATAGTATATGTATTATATATAGTAGTTATAGTAACTATGTATTATATATAGTAGTTATAGTAACTATGTATTATATATATAGTAGTTATAGTAACTATGTATTATATATAGTAGTTATAGTAACTATGTATTATATATATATAGTAGTTATAGTAACTATGTATTATATATAGTAGTTATAGTAACTATGTATTATATATAGTAGTTATAGTAACTATGTATTATATATATATAGTAGTTATAGTAACTATGTATTATATATAGTAGTTATAGTAACTATGTATTATATATAGTAGTTATAGTAACTATGTATTATATATAGTAGTTATAGTAACTATGTATTATATATATATAGTTATAGTAACTATGTATTATATATAGTAGTTATAGTAACTATGTATTATATAGTTATAGTAGTATATATTATATATAGTAGTTATAGTAACTATGTATTATATATAGTAGTTATAGTAACTATGTATTATATATAGTAGTTATAGTAACTATGTATTATATATAGTAGTTATAGTAACTATGTATTATATATAGTAGTTATAGTAACTATGTATTTATATATAGTAGTTATAGTAACTATGTATTATATATAGTAGTTATAGTAACTATGTATTATATATAGTAGTTATAGTAACTATGTATTATATATAGTAGTTATAGTAACTATGTATTATATATAGTAGTTATAGTAACTATGTATTATATATAGTAGTTATAGTAACTATGTATTATATATAGTAGTTATAGTAACTATGTTTATATATAGTAGTTATAGTAACTATGTATTATATATATAGTAGTATGTATTATATATAGTAATAGTAACTATGTATTATATATAGTAGTTATAGTAACTATGTATTATATATAGTAACTATGTATTATATATATATAGTAGTTATAGTAACTATGTATTATATATAGTAGTTATAGTAACTATGTATTATATATAGTAGTTATAGTAACTATGTATTATATATAGTAGTTATAGTAACTATGTATTATATATAGTAGTTATAGTAACTATGTATTATATATATATATAGTAGTTATAGTAACTATGTATTATATATAGTAGTTATAGTAACTATGTATTATATATAGTAGTTATAGTAACTATGTATTATATATAGTAGTTATAGTAACTATGTATTATATATAGTAGTTATAGTAACTATGTATTATATATAGTAGTTATAGTAACTATGTATTATATATAGTAGTTATAGTAACTATGTATTATATATAGTAGTTATAGTAACTATGTATTATATATAGTAGTTATAGTAACTATGTATTATATATATAGTAGTTATAGTAACTATGTATTATATATAGTAGTTATAGTAACTATGTATTATATATATATAGTAGTTATAGTAACTATGTATTATATATAGTAGTTATAGTAACTATGTATTATATATAGTAGTTATAGTAACTATGTATTATATATATTATATATATATAGTAGTTATAGTAACTATGTATTATATATAGTAATAGTAACTATGTATTATATATAGTAGTTATAGTAACTATGTATTATATATAGTAGTTATAGTAACTATGTATTATATATAGTAGTTATAGTAACTATGTATTATATATAGTAGTTATAGTAACTATGTATTATATATAGTAACTATGTATTATATATAGTAGTTATAGTAACTATGTATTATATATAGTAGTTATAGTAACTATGTATTATATATAGTAGTTATAGTAACTATGTATTATATATAGTAGTTATAGTAACTATGTATTATATATAGTAGTTATAGTAACTATGTATTATATATAGTAGTTATAGTAACTATGTATTATATATAGTAGTTATAGTAACTATGTATTATATATAGTAGTTATAGTAACTATGTATTATATATATATAGTAGTTATAGTAACTATGTATTATATATAGTAGTTATAGTAACTATGTATTATATATAGTAGTTATAGTAACTATGTATTATATATAGTAGTTATAGTAACTATGTATTATATATAGTAGTAATAGTAACTATGTATTATATATATAGTAGTTATAGTAACTATGTATTATATATATATGTATTATATATAGTAGTTATAGTAACTATGTATTATATATAGTAGTTATAGTAACTATGTATTATATATAGTAACTATGTATTATATATAGTAACTATGTATTATATATAGTAGTTATAGTAACTATGTATTATATATAGTAGTTATAGTAACTATGTATTATATATATATTATAGTAACTATGTATTATATATAGTAGTTATAGTAACTATGTATTATATATAGTAGTTATAGTAACTATGTTATATATAGTTATAGTAACTATGTATTATATATAGTAGTTATAGTAACTATGTATTATATATAGTAGTTATAGTAACTATGTATTATATATAGTAGTTATAGTAACTATGTATTATATATAGTAGTTATAGTAACTATGTATTATATATAGTAGTTATAGTAACTATGTATTATATATAGTAGTTATAGTAACTATGTATTATATATAGTAGTTATAGTAACTATGTATTATATATAGTAGTTATAGTAACTATGTATATATATATATATATATAGTAGTTATAGTAACTATGTATTATATATAGTAGTTATAGTAACTATGTATTAGTTATAGTAACTATGTATTATATATAGTAGTTATAGTAACTATGTATTATATATAGTAGTTATAGTAACTATATTATATATAGTAACTATGTAGTTATAGTAACTATGTATTATATATAGTAGTTATAGTAACTATGTATATATAGTAGTTATAGTAACTATGTATTATATATAGTAATAGTAACTATGTATTATATATAGTAACTATGTATGTATTATATATAGTAGTTATAGTAACTATGTATTATATATATATAGTAACTATGTAGTATATAGTAACTATGTATTATATATAGTAGTTATAGTAACTATGTATTATATATAGTAGTTATAGTAACTATGTATTATATATAGTAGTTATAGTAACTATGTATTATATATAGTAGTTATAGTAACTATGTATTATATATAGTAGTTATAGTAACTATGTATATATAGTATATAGTAACTATGTATTAGTTATAGTAACTATGTATTATATATATAGTAGTTATAGTAACTATGTATTATATATAGTAGTTATAGTAACTATGTATTATATATAGTAGTTATAGTAACTATGTATTATATATAGTAGTTATAGTAACTATGTATTATATATAGTAGTTATAGTAACTATGTATTATATATAGTAGTTATAGTAACTATGTATTATATATAGTAGTTATAGTAACTATGTATTATATATAGTAGTTATAGTAACTATGTATTATATATATAGTAGTTATAGTAACTATGTATTATATATATATAGTAGTTATAGTAACTATGTATTATATATAGTAGTTATAGTAACTATGTATTATATATAGTAGTTATAGTAACTATGTATTATATAGTTATAGTAAGTAACTATGTATTATATATAGTAACTATGTATTATATATAGTAGTTATAGTAACTATGTATTATATATAGTAGTTATAGTAACTATGTATTATATATAGTAGTTATAGTAACTATGTATTATATATAGTAGTTATAGTAACTATGTATTATATATATATAGTAGTTATAGTAACTATGTATTATATATAGTAGTTATAGTAACTATATTATATAGTATTATAGTAACTATATATATATATAGTAGTTATAGTAACTATGTATTATATATATATATAGTAACTATGTTATATATAGTAACTATGTATTATATATAGTAGTTATAGTAACTATGTATTATATATAGTAGTTATAGTAACTATATTTATATATATATAGTAGTTATAGTAACTATGTATTATATATAGTAGTTATAGTAACTATGTATTATATATAGTAGTTATAGTAACTATGTATTATATATAGTAGTTATAGTAACTATGTATTATATATAGTAGTTATAGTAACTATGTATTATATATAGTAGTTATAGTAACTATGTATTATATATAGTAGTTATAGTAACTATGTATTATATATATATTATAGTAACTATAGTATTATATATAGTAGTTATATAACTAGTAGTTATAGTAACTATGTATTATATATAGTAGTTATAGTAACTATGTATTATATATAGTAGTTATAGTAACTATGTAACTATGTATTATATATAGTAGTTATAGTAACTATGTATTATATATAGTAGTTATAGTAACTATGTATTATATATAGTAGTTATAGTAACTATGTATTATATATATAGTAGTATAGTAACTATGTATATAGTAACTATAGTAACTTATATATAGTAGTTATAGTAACTATGTATTATATATAGTAGTTATAGTAACTATGTATTATATATAGTAGTTATAGTAACTATGTATTATATATAGTAGTTATAGTAACTATGTATTATATATATATAGTAGTTATAGTAACTATGTATTATATATAGTAGTTATAGTAACTATGTAGTTATAGTAACTATGTATTATATATAGTAGTTATAGTAACTATGTATTATATATAGTTATAGTTATAGTAACTATGTATTATATATAGTAGTTATAGTAACTATGTATTATATATAGTAGTTATAGTAACTATGTATTATATATATAGTAGTTATAGTAACTATGTATTATATATAGTAGTTATAGTAACTATGTATTATATATAGTAGTTATAGTAACTATGTATTATATATAGTAGTTATAGTAACTATGTATTATATATAGTAGTATAGTAATATATAGTAATATATATGTATTATATAGTTATAGTAACTATGTATTATATATAGTAGTTATAGTAACTATGTATTATATATAGTATATATATATATAGTAGTTATAGTAACTATGTATTATATATATATAGTAGTTATAGTAACTATGTATTATATATAGTAGTTATAGTAACTATGTATTATATATAGTAGTTATAGTAACTATGTATTATATATAGTAGTTATAGTAACTATGTATTATATATAGTAGTTATAGTAACTATGTATTATATATAGTAGTTATAGTAACTATGTATTATATATAGTAGTTATAGTAACTATGTATTATATATAGTAGTTATAGTAACTATGTATTATATATATATAGTAGTTGTAGTAACTATGTATTATATATAGTAGTTATAGTAACTATGTATTATATATAGTAGTTATAGTAACTATGTATTATATATAGTAGTTATAGTAACTATGTATTATATATAGTAATAGTAACTATTATTATATATAGTAGTTATAGTAACTATGTATTATATATAGTAGTTATAGTAACTATGTATTATATATAGTAGTTGTAGTAACTATGTATTATATATAGTAGTTATAGTAACTATGTATTATATATATGGAATACATGGATCACCACAGACAACACTGCTACTATGTATTATATATAGTAGTTATAGTAGCCTATGTATTATATATAGTAGTATAGTGCTATGTATTATATATATATAGTAGTTATAGTAACTATGTATTATATATAGTAGTTATAGTAACTATAGTATTATATATAGTAGTTATAGTAACTATGTATTATATATAGTAGTTATAGTAACTATGTATTATATATAGTAGTTATAGTAACTATGTATTATATATAGTAGTTATAGTAACTGTATTATATATATGTAATACATGGTTATACCACGTGTATCCTACGCTCTCTCTTCGTCACCCCGAGAGCTTCTGGTCAGCGGGGTGGTGGCACCGGGATCCTCATCTCTCCCAAGTGGTCATTCTCTCTTTCTCCCCTTACCCATCTGTCTATCGCCTCCTTTGAATTCCATGCTGTCACAGTTACCAGCCCTTTCAAGCTTAACATCCTTATCATTTATCGCCCTCCAGGTTCCCTCGGAGAGTTCATCAATGAGCTTGATGCCTTGATAAGCTCCTTTCCTGAGGACGGCTCACCTCTCACAGTTCTGGGCGACTTTAACCTCCCCACGCCTACCTTTGACTCATTCCTCTCTGCCTCCTTCTTTCCACTCCTCTCCTCTTTTGACCTCACCCTCTCACCTTCCCCCTACTCACAAGGCAGGAAATACGCTCGACCTCATCTTTACTAGATGCTGTTCTTCCACTAACCTCGTTGCAACTCCTCCAAGTCTCCGACCACTACCTTGTATCCTTTTCCCTCTCGCTCTCATCCAACACTTCCCACACTGCCCCTACTCGGATGGTATCGCGCCGTCCCAACCTTAACTCTCTCTCCCCGCTACTCTCTCCTCTTCCATCCTATCATCTCTTCCCTCTGCTCAAACCTTCTCCAACCTATCTCCTGATTCTGCCTCCTCAACCCTCCTCTCCTCCCTTTCTGCATCCTTTGACTCTCTATGTCCCCTATCCTCCAGGCCGGCTCGGTCTTCCCCTCCCGCTCCGTGGCTCGACGACTCATTGCGAGCTCACAGAACAGGGCTCCGGGCAGCCGAGCGGAAATGGAGGAAAACTATGCCTCCCTGCGGACCTGACATCCTTTCACTCCCTCCTCTCTACATTTTCCTCTTCTCTCTCTGCTGCTAAAGCCACTTTCTACCACTCTAAATTCCAAGCATCTGCCTCTAACCCTAGGAAGCTCTTTGCAACCTTCTCCTCCCTCCTGAATCCTCCTCCCCTCCCCCCTCCTCCCTCTCTGCAGATGACTTCGTCAACCATTTTGAAAAGAAGGTCGACGACATCCGATCCTCGTTTGCTAAGTCAAACGACACCGCTGGTTCTGCTCACACTGCCCTACCCTGTGCTCTGACCTCTTTCTCCCCTCTCTCTCCAGATGAAATCTCGCGTCTTGTGACGGCCGGCCGCCCTACAACCTGCCCGCTTGACCCTATCCCCTCCTCTCTTCTCCAGACCATTTCCGGAGACCTCCTCCCCTACCTCACCTCGCTCATCAACTCATCCCTGACCGCTGGCTACGTCCCTTCCGTCTTCAAGAGAGCGAGAGTTGCACCCCTTCTGAAAAAACCTACACTCGATCCCTCCGATGTCAACAACTACAGACCAGTATCCCTTCTTTCTTTTCTCTCCAAAACTCTTGAACGTGCCGTCCTTGGCCAGCTCTCCCGCTATCTCTCTCAGAATGACCTTCTTGATCCAAATCAGTCAGGTTTCAAGACTAGTCATTCAACTGAGACTGCTCTTCTCTGTATCACGGAGGCGCTCCGCACTGCTAAAGCTAACTCTCTCTCCTCTGCTCTCATCCTTCTAGACCTATCGGCTGCCTTCGATACTGTGAACCATCAGATCCTCCTCTCCACCCTCTCCGAGTTGGGCATCTCCGGCGCGCCCACGCTTGGATTGCGTCCTACCTGACAGGTCGCTCCTACCAGGTGGCGTGGCGAGAATCCGTCTCCACACCACGTGCTCTCACCACTGGTGTCCCCCAGGGCTCTGTTCTAGGCCCTCTCCTATTCTCGCTATACACCAAGTCACTTGGCTCTGTCATAACCTCACATGGTCTCTCCTATCATTGCTATGCAGACGACACACAATTAATCTTCTCCTTTCCCCCTTCTGATGACCAGGTGGCGAATCGCATCTCTGCATGTCTGGCAGACATATCCGTGTGGATGACGGATCACCACCTCAAGCTGAACCTCGGCAAGACGGAACTGCTCTTCCTCCCGGGAAGGACTGCCCGTTCCATGATCTCGCCATCACGGTTGACAACTCCATTGTGTCCTCCTCCCAGAGCGCTAAGAACCTTGGCGTGATCCTGGACAACACCCTGTCGTTCTCAACTAACATCAAGGCGGTGGCCCGTTCCTGTAGGTTCATGCTCTACAACATCCGCAGAGTACGACCCTGCCTCACACAGGAAGCGGCGCAGGTCCTAATCCAGGCACTTGTCATCTCCCGTCTGGATTACTGCAACTCGCTGTTGGCTGGGCTCCCTGCCTGTGCCATTAAACCCCTACAACTCATCCAGAACGCCGCAGCCCGTCTGGTGTTCAACCTTCCCAAGTTCTCTCACGTCACCCCGCTCCTCCGCTCCCTCCACTGGCTTCCAGTAACTATGTTGAAGCTCGCATCCGCTACAAGACCATGGTGCTTGCCTACGGAGCTGTGAGGGGAACGGCACCTCAGTACCTCCAGGCTCTGATCAGGCCCTACACCCAAACAAGGGCACTGCGTTCATCCACCTCTGGCCTGCTCGCCTCCCTACCACTGAGGAAGTACAGTTCCCGCTCAGCCCAGTCAAAACTGTTCGCTGCTCTGGCCCCCCAATGGTGGAACAAACTCCCTCACGACGCCAGGACAGCGGAGTCAATCACCACCTTCCGGAGACACCTGAAACCCCACCTCTTTAAGGAATACCTAGGATAGGATAAAGTAATCCCTCTCACCCCCTCCCCTGAAAAGATTTAGATGCACTACTGTTCCACTGGAGGTCATAAGGTGAATGCACCAATTTGTAAGTCGCTCTGGATAAGAGCGTCTGCTAAATGACTTAAATGTAAATGTAATATATATAGTAGTTATAGTAACTATGTATTATATATAGTAGTTATAGTAACTATGTATTATATATAGTAACTATGTATTATATATAGTAGTTATAGTAACTATGTATTATATATATATAGTAGTTATAGTAACTATGTATTATATATATATAGTAGTTATAGTAACTATGTATTATATATAGTAGTTATAGTAACTACGTATTATATATAGTAGTTATAGTAACTATGTATTATATATATATAGTAGTTATAGTAACTATGTATTATATATAGTAGTTATAGTAACTATGTATTATATATAGTAGTTATAGTAACTATGTATTATATATATATAGTAGTTATAGTAACTATGTATTATATATAGTAGTTATAGTAACTATGTATTATATATATATAGTAGTTATAGTAACTATGTATTATATATAGTAGTTATAGTAACTATGTATTATATATAGTAACTATGTATTATATATAGTAGTTATAGTAACTATGTATTATATATAGTAGTTATAGTAACTATGTATTATATATAGTAGTTATAGTAACTATGTATTATATATATATAGTAGTTATAGTAACTATGTATTATATATAGTAACTATGTATTATATATAGTAGTTATAGTAACTATGTATTATATATATATAGTAGTTATAGTAACTATGTATTATATATAGTAGTTATAGTAACTATGTATTATATATATATAGTAGTTATAGTAGCTATGTATTATATATAGTAGTTATAGTAACTATGTATTATATATAGTAGTTATAGTAACTATGTATTATATATAGTAGTTATATTAACTATGTATTATATATAGTAGTTATAGTAACTATGTATTATATATAGTAACTATGTATTATATATAGTAGTTATATTAACTATGTATTATATATAGTAGTTATAGTAACTATGTATTATATATAGTAACTATGTATTATATATAGTAGTTGTAGTAACTATGTATTATATATAGTAGTTATAGTAACTATGTATTATATATAGTAGTTGTAGTAACTATGTATTATATATAGTAGTTATAGTAACTATGTATTATATATAGTAGTTATAGTAACTATGTATTATATATAGTAGTTATATTAACTATGTATTATATATAGTAGTTATAGTAACTATGTATTATATATAGTAACTATGTATTATATATAGTAGTTATATTAACTATGTATTATATATAGTAGTTATAGTAACTATGTATTATATATAGTAACTATGTATTATATATAGTAGTTGTAGTAACTATGTATTATATATAGTAGTTATAGTAACTATGTATTATATATAGTAGTTGTAGTAACTATGTATTATATATAGTAGTTATAGTAACTATGTATTATATATAGTAGTTATAGTAACTATGTATTATATATAGTAGTTATAGTAACTATGTATTATATATAGTAGTTATAGTAACTATGTATTATATATAGTAGTTATAGTAACTATGTATTATATATAGTAACTATGTATTATATATAGTAGTTATATTATCTATGTACTATTATTTATTGTATTATTTATTGCACTTATAGGAGCAATGTATTATATATAGTGCTTATAGGAGCTATAGGAGCCCTTATTACATTTGATTGAATTAATTTTAGTAAGAATGGAGGGCTGCCGTTTTATCTAATCTAATCAAATAATATTTGATTTGTCACATACACATGGTTAGCAGATATTAATGAGAGTGTAGAGAAATGCTTGTGCTTCTAGTTCCGACAGTGCAGCAATATCTAACAGGTAATCTAACAATTCCCCAACAACGTCCTAATACACACAAATCTAAAGGGGTGAATGAGAATATGTACATATAAGTATATGGATGAGCGATGGCCGAGTGGCATAGGCAAGATGCAGTAGATGGTATAGAATACAGTATATACATATGATGAGTAATATAAGATATGTAAACATTATTAAAGTGACATTATTTAGAGTGCATTATATAAAGTGACTAGTGATCCATTTATTAAAGTGGCATTATATAAAGTGACTAGTGATCCATTTATTAAAGTGGCATTATATAAAGTGACTAGTGATCCATTTATTAAAGTGGCCAGTGATTGGGTCTCAATGTAGGCAGCAGACTCTCTGAGTTAGTGATGGCTGTTTAGCAGTATGATGACCTTGCGATAGAAGCTGTTTTTCAATCTCTCGATCCCAGCTTTGATGCACCTGTACTGACCTCGCCTTCTGGATGATAGCAGGATGAACAGGCCGTGGCTCAGGTGGTTGATGTCCTTGATCTTTTTGGCCTTCCTGTAACATCGGGTGGTGTAGGTGTCCTGGAGGGCAGGTAGTTTGCCCCCGGTGATGCGTTGTGCACACAGCACCAGCCTCTGGAGAGCCTTGCGACAGGGGCCCCCCAGGGGTGCGTGCTTAGTCCCCTCCTGTACTCCCTGTTCACCCATGACTGCATGGCCAGGCACGACTCCAACACCATCATTAAGTTGACACAACGGTGGTAGGCCTCATCACCGACAACGATGTGACAGCCTATAGGCAGGTGGAGACTGAAAAGATTTGGCAAGGTCCCCAGATCCTCAAAAAGTTCTACAGCTGCACCCTCGAGAGCATCCTGACCGGTTGCATCACTGGCGGGTATTGCAACAGCTCGGCGTCGAACCGGGAGGTGTTACAGACCGGGCGTACAGCCCAGTATTAGTATTATTAGGGATCCCCATTCCTGGGGACCAAACACATTAAGGCACTT
The DNA here is from genome assembly GCF_034236695.1 of Oncorhynchus nerka. Taxonomy (NCBI): domain Eukaryota; kingdom Metazoa; phylum Chordata; class Actinopteri; order Salmoniformes; family Salmonidae; genus Oncorhynchus; species Oncorhynchus nerka. Next base: position 863,316 of record NC_088401.1, on the reverse strand, counting down.
AACATTACATATGAAACAAAATATAAAACAGTACATAACATTATTACACCACTACATAGAGTGCATTCGGAGAGTATTCAGACCTCTTGACTATTTCCACATTTTGTTACGTTACAGCCTTATTCTAAAATATATATATTTTTTCAAATCCTCAATCTACTTGCACTACACGATAATGAGGAGGCAAAAAAAAAATGTATGACATAAAAATCTGAAACATCACATTGACATAAATAGTCAGACCCTTTACTCAGTACTTTGTTCAAGTCTAGACTCTGACTGGGTCAAGGACATTAAGAGACTAGTCTCAAAGTCACTCCTGCGTTGTCTTGGATGTGTGCTAGGGTTGTTGTCCTGGTGGAACATGAACCTTCACCCCAAACCCGCTGTGGAGCAGGTTTTCATCTCGCTGTACTTTGCTGCATTCATCTTGCCCTTGATCCTGACTAGTCTCCCAGTCCCTGCCGCTGAAAAACATCACCACAGCAAGATGCCACCACCATGATTCACCGTAGGGATGGTGCCAGGTTTCCTCCAGACGTGACGCTTGGCCTTCAGGCCAAAGAGTTCAATCCTGGTTTCATCAGACCAGACGATATTGTTTCTCATGGTCTGAGAGTCTTTAGGTGCCTTTTAGCAAGCGCCACGAGGGCTGTCATATGCCTTTTACTGAGGAGTGGGTTGGCCGGGCAGCCAGCTCTAGGAAGAGTCTTAGTAGTTCCAAACATGTTTAATTTAAGAATGATGGAGGCCCCTGTGTTCTTGGGGACCTGCTACCCTTTCCCAGATCTGTCCCTCGACAGAATGCTCTCTCGGAGCTCTACGGATAATTCCTTCGACCTCGTGGCTTGGTTTTTGCTCTAACATTCACTGTCAACTGTGGGACCTTATATAGACAGGTGTGTGCCTTTCTAAATCATGTCCAATCAATTGAATTTACCACAGGTGGACTCCAATCAAGTTGCAGAAACATCTCAAGGTGTCACGCCCTAACCTTAGAGAGCTTTTTTATGTCTCTGTTTGGTTTGGTCAGGGTGTGATTTGGGTATTCTATGTTCAAATCAAATCAAATCAAATTTATTTATATAGCCCTTCGTACATCAGCTGATATCTCAAAGTGCTGTACAGAAACCCAGCCTAAAACCCCAAACAGCAAGCAATGCAGGTGTAGAAGCACGGTGGCTAGGAAAAACTCCCTAGAAAGGCCAAAACCTAGGAAGAAACCTAGAGAGGAACCAGGCTATGTGGGGTGGCCAGTCCTCTTCTGGCTGTGCCGGGTGGAGATTATAACAGAACATGGCCAAGATGTTCAAATGTTCATAAATGACCAGCATGGTTGAATAATAATAAGGCAGAACAGTTGAAACTGGAGCAGCAGCACGGTCAGGTGGACTGGGGACAGCAGGGAGTCATCATGTCAGGTAGTCCTGGGGTATGGTCCTAGGGCTCAGGTCCTCCGAGAGAGAGAAAGAAAGAGAGAAGGAGAGCATTAGAGAACGCACACTTAGATTCACACAGGACATCGAATAGGACAGGAGAAGTACTCCAGATATTACAAACTGACCCTAGCCCCCGACACATAAACTACTGCAGCATAAATATTGGAGGCTGAGACAGGAGGGGTCAGGAGACACTGTGGCCCCATCCGAGGACACCCCCGGACAGGGCCAAACAGGAAGGATATAACCCCACCCACTTTGCCAAAGCACAGCCCCCACACCACTAGAGGGATATCTTCAACCATATCTTCTTTAGTTCTATTATTTGTATTTCTATGCTTTGGCCGGGAATGGTTCTCAATCAGGGACAGCTGTCTATCGTTGTCTCATTGGGAACCATACTTAGGTAGCCCTTTTTCCCCACCTGTCTTTGTGGTTAACTTTGTTTGTTTGTTTGTTTGTTTGTTTGTTTGTTTGTTTGTTTGTTTTGGATTGTTTATTGTTTTTGTCAGCGTCATATAAATAAATAAATAAATATAAATATAAATATAAATGCTCACCACCCTGCGCTTTGGGCTACTTCTGTTGACGGCCGTGACACAAGGATGATAATTGGAAACAGGATGCACCTGAGCTCAATTTCGAGTCTTGTAGCAAAGGGTCTGAATGCTTATGTAAATAAGGTATTTTAAAAAATACATTTCCAAACATTCTTAACCTGTTTTTGCTTTGTCATTATGGTTATTTATTGTGTGTAGATTACTAAATTTAAAAAAATCCATTTTAGAAATGGATTAGCCCTCCACGCCCACAGAACAGCCTCAATTCGCTGGTCTATACAAGGTGTCGAAAGTGTTCCACAGGGATGCTGGCCCATGTTGACTCTACAAGGTGTTGAAAGTGTTCCACAGGGATGCTGGTCCATGTTGACTCTACAAGGTGTTGAAAGCGTTCCACAGGGATGCTGGCCCATGTTGACTCTACAAGGTGTTGAAAGTGTTCCACAGGGATGCTGGCCCATGTTGACTCTACAAGGTGTTGAAAGCGTTCCACAGGGATGCTGGCCCATGTTGACTCTACAAGGTGTTGAAAGTGTTCCACAGGGATGCTGGCCCATGTTGACTCTACAAGGTGTTGAAAGTGTTCCACAGGGATGCTGGCCCATGTTGACTCTACAAGGTGTTGAAAGTGTTCCACAGGGATGCTGGTCCATGTTGACTCTACAAGGTGTTGAAAGTGTTCCATAGGGATGCTGGTCCATGTTGACTCTACAAGGTGTTGAAAGCGTTCCACAGGGATGCTGGCCCCATGTTGACTCTACAAGGTGTTGAAAGTGTTCCACAGGGATGCTGGCCCATGTTGACTCTACAAGGTGTTGAAAGCGTTCCACAGGGATGCTGGTCCATGTTGACTCTACAAGGTGTTGAAAGTGTTCCACAGGGATGCTGGTCCATGTTGACTCTACAAGGTGTTGAAAGTGTTCCATAGGGATGCTGGTCCATGTTGACTCTACAAGGTGTTGAAAGCGTTCCACAGGGATGCTGGCCCCATGTTGACTCTACAAGGTGTTGAAAGTGTTCCACAGGGATGCTGGTCCATGTTGACTCTACAAGGTGTTGAAAGTGTTCCACAGGGATGCTGGTCCATGTTGACTCTACAAGGTGTTGAAAGCGTTCCACAGGGGAAGCTGGCCCATGTTGACTCTACAAGGTGTCGAAAGCGTTCCACAGGGATGCTGGCCCATGTTGACTCTACAAGGTGTCGAAAGCGTTCCACAGGGATGCTGGCCCATGTTGACTCTACAAGGTGTCGAAAGCGTTCCACAGGGATGCTGGCCCATGTTGACTCTACAAGGTGTCGAAAGCGTTCCACAGGGATGCTGGCCCATGTTGACTCTACAAGGTGTCGAAAGCGTTCCACAGGGATGCTGGCCCATGTTGACTCTACAAGGTGTTGAAAGCGTTCCACAGGGATGCTGGCCCATGTTGACACCAATGCTTCCCACAGTTGTGTCAAGTTGGCTTCATGTCCTTTGGGTGGTGGACCATTCTTGATACACACAGGAAACTGTTGAATGTGGAAAAAGCCAGCAGTGCTGCAGTTCTTGACACAAACCAGCGCGCCTGGCACCTACTACCATACCCCCGTTCAAAGGCACTTATATATGTTGTCGTGCCCGTGAATGGTACACACACACACAATGCATGGCTCAATTGTCTCAAGGCTTAAAAATCCTTCTTTAACCGGTCTTCATCTACACTGATTGAAGTGGATTTAACAAGCGACATCAATAAGGGATCATAGCTTTCACCTGGATTGACCTGGTCAGTCTATGTCATGGAAAGAGCAGGTATTCTTAATGTTTTGTCCTCTGTGTATATAGGGTTATAGGGTGGTGCAATTTCCTTTTTTCCAAACAAATGTGTAATGTAACAATGTGCAACACACCGTCTAGTCTGCCAGAAAGACACACGAAGAAGAAGAATACCCGACCAAGTGACCTCTCAACTCTGATCATGCTGTACCCTCTATGGGTCAGGCAGTTCAGAAGGGGGAGAAGGGGAGGGGTTCACCAACACAGCTGATATAACCTAGAGGATTTCGAGAGGGGGAGGGAGAATGTTATGGAGACAATAAGGTAGTTAAAGAGACAGTGTTCAACAGGAATCTGTGTGTATGTCTGTGGCCTCACCTGGTGTCCACACTAAGTGGCTGCAGAGTACTGAAAAACCCATTCACACGAACACGAGGACAAACCATACAGCGTAGTTATAGAAATAATGGAGTGTCTTACTGTTCTCCGTGGTCGGCCATCTTGTCTATTATTTGAAGGTGGAAGGAGCCACAGTTATACACCTGAGCCTGCTTACTGCACAACACAATCCATCAATCAGATTGATTAAATATTGTGTAGGTGTGGGGTTGTAGGGTGTCTAACTGTTATACATTTTTGGAATATGTGTGACTCTTAAAAGAACCTGCTTGGTTTTTGTGCTGTTGGCCCCCATCCTTGCAATATTCTGCAGAACAGCAGACCTCTCCTCTGTCACATGGTGGAGAGCTGCAGGTCCCCACCTGGTCCTCGTATCCATCCTTGTGTAGTCATACAGGACACAGGTAGACTTTACACAAGCCTATGCTTTAGCAGGGTGGACCCAATGACTGGGCGGTACATTCGCAACTGGGACGCCAGCATGCCGAAAGGGCACTCGATGGTCAGCCTGTCCCGGGAGAGGCGGTATTTAAAGACCCTGTTCCTCCTGGGGATGGTCACTCCAAGGAAGGGCCACATGATGTTTCTCCGGAGAGGAAAGGTCTAGTCTCCCATGAAGACATGGGGCAGGGGTCTCCGGGCTTGCAGGACCACATGCTTGCCATCCACTGATCCCAGACAATGAGGAAAGTTCCACTGTTCTTCAAAGGCAACAGTGATGATGCTGCAGTCGTCCTTAGTTGGGACAGGCATGAATTCCCCCATGAGACAGTCCCACATTTCCCTGGTCACACTCCTGATGATAAACCCCACCGTGCATCAACCCAAGCATTTCACTCTAAGGTGAAATACACCTGTTGTATTCAGCATTTCACTGTGATGTCTACACCTGTTGTATTTGGCGCATGTGACAAATAACATTTGATTTGATCTATAGGAATACGGAAGGTAATGTCATTATTAGACAAACAGGCTTCATTATACTCAAATTAATATATTATGTTACTTTCATCTCCGTCCTCAGTTTCTCTCTAGGGACTGGATTATCTCCATCCTCAGTGTCTCTCTAGGGACTGGATTATCTCCATCCTCAGTTTCTCTTTAGGGACTAGATTATCTCCGTCCTCAATTTCTCTTTAGGGACTAGATTATCTCCATCCTCAGTTTCTCTTTAGGGACTAGATTATCTCCGTCCTCAGTTTCTCTTTAGGGACTAGATTATCTCAGTCCTCAGTTTCTCTTTAGGGACTAGATTATCTCCGTCCTCAGTTTCTCTCTAGGAACTAGATTATCTCCGTCCTCAGTTTCTCTCTAGGAACTAGATTATCTCCGTCCTCAGTTTCTCTCTAGGAACTAGATTATCTCCGTCCTCAGTTTCTCTTTAGGGACTAGATTATCTCCGTCCTCAGTTTCTCTTTTGGGGACTAGATTATCTCCGTCTTCAGTTTCTCTCTAGGGACTAGATTATCTCCGTCTTCAGTTTCTCTCTAGGGACTAGAAATACACAAAAGTACTTGCTCTATCCAGAGTAGCCAGCCTTCTCTCTCCCTTCTTTGACAGCTGCTATCAGTTGACCTTCTTCCATGGCTGTTAACTAGCTACCTACAAATGCATTTGGAGACTCCAACACCCTCCATTAAGTTCGCTGACGTCATCAGACGACATGGCGGTGGTAGACCTGAACACTGACGACGATGAAACAGCCTAATGGGAGGTCGTCAGGCTTGCCTAGTTAAATAAAGATGAAATAAAATAATTGATGGGGCTGTTGTGGAACAGGTCGAAAGCTTCAGATTCAGTGTCCACATCACTAAGGAACTGTCATGGTTCACATGGCATGGATTCCTAGATCCTCAAAACGTTCTTCAACTGCACCATCGAGAGCATCCTGACCAGTTGCATTACCGCCTGGTATGGCAACTGCTCGGCATCTGACCGTAAGGCACTACAGAGGGTAGTGCGTCTGGCCCAGTACATCACTGAGGCCAAGCTTCCTGTCATCTAAGACCTATATACTAGGCCATGTCAGAGGAATGGCCAAAAAATTGTCTAAGACTCCAGTCACCCAAGTCGTAGACTGTTCTCTCTGAAACTGGCTCTCATGAGGTCCGCCACAGGAAAGGAAGACCCAGAGTTACCTCTGCTGCAGAGGATAAGTTCATTAGAGTTACCAGCCTCAGAAATTGAAGCCCAAATAAATGCTTCACATAGTTTAAGTAACAGACATCTCAGCATCAACATGGTCAAATTGCTGAAAAGAAAACACTACTAAAAAGACACCGATTTGCTTTGGCCAAGAAACACGAGCAATGGACATTAGACAGGTGGAAATCTGTCCTTTGGTCTGATGAGTCCAAATGAGAGATTTTTGGGTCCAACCTCAGTGTCTTTGCGAGATGCAGAGTAGGTGAACGAATGATCTCTGCATTTGTGGTCCCCACCATGACGCATGGGGGTGAAGGTGTGATGGTGGTTTGCTGGTGACACTGTCTGTGATTTATTTAGAAGGTACACTTAACCAGCATGTTTGACACAGCATTCTGCAGCGATACGCCATCCCATCTGGTTTGCGCTTAGTGGGACTATCATTTGTTTTTCAACATGACAGTGACCCAACACACCTCAAGGCTATGTAAGGGCTATTTGACCAAGAAGGAGAGTGATAGAGTGCTGCATCAGATGACCTGGCCTCCACAATCACACAACCTCAACCCAATTGGGATGAGTTAGACTGCAGAGTGATGGAAAAGCAGCCAACAAGTGCTCAGCATATGTGGGAACTCCTTCAAGATGGTTGCAAAAGCATTCCAGGTGAAGCTGGCTGAGAGAATGCCAAGAGTGTGCAAAGTGGTCATCAAGGCAAAGGGTGGCTACATTGAAGAATCAAAAAATATAATTTAACACTTTTTTTGGTTACTACATGATTCCATATGTGTTATTTCATAGTTTTGATGTCTTCACTATTATTCTACAATGTAGAAAATAGTTAAAATAAAGAAAAACCCTTGAATGAGTAGCTGTGTCCAAACTTTTGACTTGCACTGTATAAAGGCTGTTAAGTATTATTGTTTCCAGAAAGGAGTGTGTGTGTATATATACTTATGACCGGTAGTGTGTATGTTCGGCCTGACAGTAGAAGATGCTGATAATTATGAGGGTTTTGGAAGAAATTGGTCTGCTGGTCTCTGGAAGAAATGATGAGTCCTCAATGTCTGAAACCGAGTGAAGACAGAGTGTAAATGTATTCGACACAAGAACGACTCGAGACCAGAACCGAAATGTGGACCGACTCCACCTTCCCCAATGCATCCTTCACCATTAACATCAAATGGATCTCAGTTCAACAAGAAACTGCTTTTAGCTCCTTCTTCTTCATGTCTTCATTCTCACCAACTTCACTCACGCCAACTCAATCAAACAGTGCTTCTGCTTCCACTATTACAAAGCATATGACTGTATAAGCCCAAAAGCAAACTGATTCCAACTCTACCACAGCCTATGTTTCCAATAGGAGCAAGTTAAGCAAGGAGATGGCACAGAGCCAAGCACGAACTAGCAAGATCCTAGGCTGGTTGTAGCATGTATTTGCCTGTGAAGGGCGCGTGTTCAATAACTCAGTTCGCACTCCTTTTAAACAAAACCATTTTTGGAAACTTTGGCAAAGGCTGAAGTCTAAAAAGGGGTAAAAGTCTTCTTATCCACTCTGTTCATAACAGATTCTACTTATCCACTCTGTTCATAACAGATTCTACTTATCCACTCTGTTCATAACAGATTCTACTTATCCACTCTGTTCATAACATATTCTACTTATCCACTCTGTTCATAACAGATTCTACTTATCCACTCTGTTCATAACAGATTCATGTTTTGGGAAAAGAAAACCGCATTGAGATCGAATGTTTCATCGATGAGAAATGTGCAGAATGTCGTCCCGGTTCTATCTCGTGCCATACTCTCCCACTGCCAGACACTGGACTTCCTCTCCTCACCATGGGGTTTTGTCTTTGGGCAAAAGGCCATCCTCTGTCCTCTCTCTTCCATGATCTGGAAACCGATAGGTGGTTGAGGAATCTGTCAATTCGTTAGTAGGCTAACGGAAGAGTATCCTCCTAGATGGCGTCCTTTGGCGAGAAAGTACAAGTTCATCGAGGACACTCGTGTGTATCCTACCGCAGAATAGTTTTGAAATCTGCCACACACCTCTTAAATCAGTTTTTTTTTTAATCAGAGGAGAAAAACATGCACATGTTTAAACAATCAAAGTCTAAGCCCTGTCTTAGCCGGGGGTTCTACTAAGCTATGAGGAATTGTTTTAAGAAGGTCATAACAAGGATCATTTAGCTATTTGATTTGGAATTTTAAAACGCATTGAAGTATAAAAAAAATACATTCAAAAATGATTTGATCCATTTATTTTGGGCCTTACTGCTATTAGCCCATACAAATGCATTGAACAACAGATTCACTACACGGAACAACAGATTCACTACACGGAACAACAGATTCACTACACGGAACAACAGATTCACTACACGGAACAACAGATTCACTACACGGAACAACAGATTCACTACACGGAACAACAGATTCACTACACGGAACAGATTCACTACACGGAACAACAGATTCACTACACGGAACAACAGATTCACTACACGGAACAGATTCACTACACGGAACAACAGATTCACTACACGGAACAACAGATTCACTACACGGAACAACAGATTCACTACACGGAACAACAGATTCACTACACGGAACAACAGATTCACTACACGGAACAACAGATTCACTACACGGAACAACAGATTCACTACACGGAACAACAGATTCACTACACGGAACAACAGATTCACTACACGGAACAACAGAAAGTCCCCCAAAAATATCAAAAGGAAGTTTGTTCTGAAGTATCTCTCATATACTAGGATCTTTTAACATGTATTTAAGCCCATATTTTTGCCAATAAACAGTCTCCATATATACTTACATTTAGTATTTTTACTGGTACTGGGAACATGAGTCTTGTAAGGCCGGTCCTAGAGAAAAACAACCGAAACGTACATGTTAGTTAGAGTCTCACCTTTGCACAGAGGGGCCATATTAGTGTGTAGCCCAAAAGGTTCCGAAACTACAGACAGAAGTTGGCTGTACCGATGTCATAAGAGTCTTCTGAACCATCTTGTTAGTGAGAGTCTCATCTGTCAATATAGGGGTCATAGTTTATAGGCCAAACAACTCAGACCGATTTCCGGGATTTCGCCTGCCTTCCCGCCACTGAGACAAAGACTCCCATTGTTAGAGTGGAGACATGAGCATCTCGTCATTGTGGGTGGCAGGTAGCCTAGTGGTTAGAGTGTTGGGCCAGTAAACGAAAAGTTGCTAGATCGATCCCTGAGCTGACAAGGTAAAAATCTGTCGTTCTGCCCCTGAACAAGGCAGTTAACCCACTGTTCCCAGGCTGTCATTCTGCCCCTGAACAAGGCAGTTAACCCACTGTTCCCAGGCTGTCATTCTGCCCCTGAACAAGGCAGTTAACCCACTGTTCCCAGGCTGTCATTCTGCCCCCTGAACAAGGCAGTTAACCCACTGTTCCCAGGCTGTCATTCTGCCCCTGAACAAGGCAGTTAACCCACTGTTCCCAGGCTGTCATTCTGCCCCTGAACAAGGCAGTTAACCCACTGTTCCCAGGCTGTCATTCTGCCCCCTGAACAAGGCAGTTAACCCACTGTTCCCAGGCTGTCATTCTGCCCCCTGAACAAGGCAGTTAACCCACTGTTCCCAGGCTGTCATTCTGCCCCCTGAACAAGGCAGTTAACCCACTGTTCCCAGGCTGTCATTCTGCCCCTGAACAAGGCAGTTAACCCACTGTTCCCAGGCTGTCGTTCTGCCCCCTGAACAAGGCAGTTAACCCACTGTTCCCAGGCTGTCATTCTGCCCCTGAACAAGGCAGTTAACCCACTGTTCCCAGGCTGTCATTCTGCCCCTGAACAAGGCAGTTAACCCACTGTTCCCAGGCTGTCGTTCTGCCCCCTGAACAAGGCAGTTAACCCACTGTTCCCAGGCTGTCATTCTGCCCCTGAACAAGGCAGTTAACCCACTGTTCCCAGGCTGTCGTTCTGCCCCCTGAACAAGGCAGTTAACCCACTGTTCCCAGGCTGTCATTCTGCCCCCTGAACAAGGCAGTTAACCCACTGTTCCCAGGCTGTCGTTCTGCCCATGAACAAGGCAGTTCTCACTGTTCCCCGGTAGGTAGTCATTGTAAATAAGAATGTGTTCTTAACTGACATGCCTAGTTAAATAAAGGTTAAATAAAATATACATAAAGATCTCTGGTGAATTGGAAAGTAAAGTTGGCAGGTGCACAGTTAGGATGCTGGATTGCCCTAAAGTAAATAGATGTTTCTCCAAAAATAATTTAATTTCTCCTATCTAAATAAAATACTTCACCAGGGATCATGACTCAGCCACATAGGATCATTTGCTAGTTTTAAAATGTTTTTCTGTGGATTGTATCAAATCACCAGTGTGTTTGGGAAGCCCGCAATTTGGGATGTAATGTTACAATGTTTTACTTCACTAGCAATAGCTCAAGTCGAGACAAAAAGGGAGGCAGACAGGCGGAGTATGTTGTGAAAATATTGAATCAAATATTTCTCAGATACCGGAACTTGTAAATTCAAAAAGACTATAATACAACAGTAACAGAAGCCGAGCAATTCCATGGAACAACTGCATTTTCTTTTTACAGACCTCAGGCTTTATAGGTTTCCACCTTCAGATAACACACATGGTCCCTCCCCTCTATGTAGATGAGTAACACCCCTTGGCCTCTATAGGTTTCCACCTTCAGATAACACACATAGTCCCTCCCCTCTATGTAGATGAGTAACACCCCTTGGCCTCTATAGGTTTCCACCTTCAGATAACACACATGGTCCCTCCCCTCTATGTAGATGAGTAACACCCCTTGGCCTCTATAGGTTTCCACCTTCAGATAACACACATGGTCCCTCTCCTCTATGTAGATGAGTAACACCCCTTGGCCTCTATAGGTTTCCACCTTCAGATAACACACATAGTCCCTCCCTCTATGTAGATGAGTAACACCCCTTGGCCTCTATAGGTTTCCACCTTCAGATAACACACATGGTCCCTCCCCTCTATGTAGATGAGTAACACCCCTTGGCCTCTATAGGTTTCCACCTTCAGATAACACACATAGTCCCTCCCCTCTATGTAGATGAGTAACACCCCTTGGCCTCTATAGGTTTCCACCTTCAGATAACACACATAGTCCCTCCCTCTATGTAGATGAGTAACACCCTTGGCCTCTATAGGTTTCCACCTTCAGATAACACACATGGTCCCTCCCCTCTATGTAGATGAGTAACACCCCTTGGCCTCTATAGGTTTCCACCTTCAGACAACACACATAGTCCCTCCCCTCTATGTAGATGAGTAACACCCCTTGGCCTCTATAGGTTTCCACCTTCAGATAACACACATGGTCCCTCCCCTCTATGTAGATGAGTAACACCCCTTGGCCTCTATAGGTTTCCACCTTCAGATAACACACATGGTCCCTCTCCTCTATGTAGATGAGTAACACCCCTTGGCCTCTATAGGTTTCCACCTTCAGATAACACACATGGTCCCTCTCCTCTATGTAGATGAGTAACACCTCAGGCTTTATAGGTTTCCACCTTCAGATAACACACATGGTCCCTCTCCTCTATGTAGATGAGTAACACCCCTTGGCCTCTATAGGTTTCCACCTTCAGATAACACACATGGTCCCTCTCCTCTATGTAGATGAGTAACACCCCTTGGCGTCTCGCCATCATCATCTTCTTGTCCCAATTCTTGCTTGTTTAACGCCCACATTGGGGCGGCAGGGTAGCCTAGTGGCTAGTAACTGGAAGGTTGCAAGTTCAAATCCCCGAGCTGACAAGGTACAAATCTGTTGTTCTGCCCCTGAACAGGCAGTTAACCCACTGTTCCTAGGCTGTCATTGAAAATAAGAATTTGTTCTTAACTGACTTGCCTAGTTAAATAAAGGTAAAATAAAAAAAATCTGCTCAGTTTACATTATAATGGCAGTGCCATAGTGTTAATATATTTCTTACATATATACTTTTACATATATACTTTCCTAATAATACTTGGTTAGTTCAAGCATATGTTTTTATTACAGACATATGGTGCCTGCATGAATTAACTAAAGTACACATTTTCTGCTTACGTTCTGTTTTTACATGTCTAGTGATTAACTCCATGTTGACCCAGTCTGTAAACTCCCGTGGATTCTGCTTACGTTCTGTTTTTACATGTCTAGTGATTAACTCCATGTTGACCCAGTCTGTAAACTCCCGTGGATTCTGCTTACGTTCTGTTTTTACATGTCTAGTGATTAACTCCATGTTGACCCAGTCTGTAAACTCCCGTGGATTCTGCTTACGTTCTGTTTTTACATGTCTAGTGATTAACTCCATGTTGACCCAGTCTGTAAACTCCCGTGGATTCTGCTTAAGTTCTGTTTTTACATGTCTAGTGATTAACTCCATGTTGACCCAGTCTGTAAACTCCCGTGGATTCTGCTTACGTTCTGTTTTTACATGTCTAGTGATTAACTCCATGTTGACCCAGTCTCTACACTCCCGTGGATTCTGCTTAAGTTCTGTTTTTACATGTCTAGTGATTAACTCCATGTTGACCCAGTCTCTACACTCCCGTGGATTCTGCTTATGTTCTGTTTTTACATGTCCAACGGTTAACTCTTTGTTTATCCAGCTCTGTTCGTTCACCTGAGCTCAGCCTTTATCCTGTTTACACAAGTCTATTAATTAACCCTATGTTTTCTGTCTCAATACTTCAGGGAGAACAGTCTGGATACTGGAAAATCAACCATAGTCATGAATTTTCACCTACAAGTAGAGAGCTTGTGATTGAAAGAACCAGAATTTATCATGATATTTTCTAATGTTTTGTATTTGTCGGCTTTAGGCCTATGCATTTCACTTAGTCGAGGATGGAAGTTAGAGGCCTACTGCTGCATCTCTGAGTTTAACATGAGTTTCTCCCCCTCCCCCCCCCCCCCTTAAAAGACCTAGATGCACTATTGTAAAGTGGCTGTTCCACTGGATGTCATAAGGTGAAAGCACCAATTTGTAAGTCGCTCTGGATAAGAGCGTCTGCTAAATGACTTAAATGTAAATGTAAATGTAACATTCATTTCTTTAGCCGCCAATGGACCACAGTGTATCAATGTGTCCTTATGGCAGAGGCTAGTGCTCTTGCCATAGTTACATTTTTACTTTTTTGAATTTTATACTTTTTTACTTCTGATTTTTATGATTAACAACATGACAATGACTTTGAGAAATGAAAACGTTATTATTGAAATGGATCATAACTGGCACAAAGAATCGGTAGAAAAGGTAGCACTACACAGCTGATTCAAATAATCAAAGCATGATGATGCGTTGGTCATTTAAATCAGCTGTGTACTGTTAGAGGGGACACAGGGCCGAGTTTGGGAAACTATGGGAAGTTCCAACCCTAACCGTAAAGTTTATTGAGCTACTGTTTCTTTAAAAAAAAAAAGAAGCGCAGAACCCGGAAAGAGATTTGTTTTCATCTTTACCCATAATGCTTAGCAAAATATTAAGAAAGCTAGTGGGTCTTTCAAAGTATTGGACAACAGTCTACTATAAATTACATGTACAGTAATTAGCAAAACACAACTAAAGTGTCTACTTTCATTCACATGTTGTATCACAACAATTTGAGATAAACAAAATGTACCGAAGAAGGTTAAGGTAAGGTACACATAGTAGCTAGCTGCTAACGTTATTAGCCAGCCACGTTTGCAACAAGCAATGTTTATGTTCGCCACAGTGCGTTTATTTGTGTGATATATCTATTCCTAAGATAATTATGGAGACCCGTGCATCTAAAGTTAATCACTCTTACTGAAAGTCAGGCTTGCTGCTGAACACATTGCTACTTTTAGACTCATATTTCACTGGTTGTGGCAATGAAACGTGCATTCAGCCATCTAACTAGTGTAGCCATTTGTTTGCAGGCAGGGCAAACCTTCGCCTGGAGACCCGACGTTGAGTTGTATTGGATTCAACGTCGGGCATAAATGAGCGTTTGGATCAGGAACGTTTCCTCAGACGACCTCTACAAGCCAGAATGTTGACATACAATTATTTTTAATTTAACGGTTGTCGGTGCGGTAGGTCTTTTTGCAGATAAGATGTGACGGATCTCCTCGTTTCAGTCTTATGTAGCAACATTTGAAGTGTTTTTTTTTTTTTACATTGGATAAAAGTAGAGACTAGAAAATGGTATCGTACACTGCAATTGAGGAACAATGGGAAAGCAATTATGCTTTGAAAGTTGATCAACTTGTTTTGGTAAACCTATTGGAGGGCTCTTTGGTAAACCTATTGGAGGGCTCTTTGGTAAACCTATTGGAGGGCTCTTTGGTAAACCTATTGGAGGGCTCTTTGTCCACACTAGGGCTGTCCCGTACAACAACAAAACAATCTTGGTCTATCGAAAGTCATCTGTTCATGCGAGCAATCTTTTTCTCTAATATTTTTAACATATTTTACATACATAGACACGCCCTATGTATTAGCTGTAAATGTACTAGTGATATGTAATGGGGAATTGATATAACTAACAATCAAATGTAAACAACTCGCAAAATGAAGTTATGAAATAATAATGAATTTGCACAAATTGGCGGGAGAGTGCATTCTGGAGCGAGCAGTGCATCGGCAGGGTAGCCTAGTGGTTAGAGCGTTGGACTAGTAACCGAAAGGTTGCAAGTTCAAATCCCCGAGCTGACAAGGTACAAATCTGTCGTTCTGCCCCTGAACCGGCAGTTAACCCACTGTTCCTAGGCCGTCATTGAAAATAAGAATTTGTTCTTAACTGACTTGACTAGTTAAATAACTAACTAAATTAAATAGATACACATCTTTTTAATCGAGCCACTGTGTCAGATTTCAAAAAGGCTTTACAGCGAAAGCAAACCATGCTATTATCTGAGGACAGCACCCCATCAAACACATGACAATCATTATACAACCCGCCAGGCGCGACACAAAACTCAGAAATAACGATATAATTCATGACTTACCTTTGAAGAGCTTCTACTGTTGGCACTCCAATATGTCCCATAAACATCACAAATGGTCCTTTTGTTCGATTAATTCTGTCGATATATATCCAAAATGTCAATTTATTTGGTGCGTTTGATCCAGAAAAACACTGGTTCCAAGTCGTGCAACATGACTACAAAATATCTCATAAGTTACCTGTAATCTTTGTCCAAACATTTCAAACAACTTTCCTAATACAACTTTAGGTATTTTTAAAAGTAAATAATCAATAAAATTGAAGACGGGATAAACTGCGTTCAATACCGGAGGAAAACAAAGTGGAGCTTTCAGGTCACGCGCCTCTATCTAACAGTACACGTCATAAATAAAGGTAAAATAAAAAATGTAAAAAATCTGGGCTGGAGCGGAACAAAGTGGAAAATGTTAAGGGGTCTGAATACTTCCCGACTGTACCGTGTATATATATTTACTGCTCGACTTAAACCGTCTCGGTCCACCAACAGCCTAACAATCAACTAGTTGACTAATTGGGGGCAGCCCTATTCTACACGCATTCAGCATCGTTTACACCCTCTTATGAATTACACAGAAACCTTGTGCGCCATCGTGCATAAATGTGTTTTGTCCCCCCACACGAAACGTGATCACTACACGCAAACACTTTCATTTTAATATAATACATAAATAAAATCTATTTAGTCTCAAATAACTAATGAAACATGTTCTATTTGGTTTAAATATATAACAAATTACAATGTAAACAAGCTAATGTTTAAGTTCCTTGCTCAGAACATGAGAATATATGAAAGCTGGTGGTTCAATATTCCCAGTTAAGAAGTTTTAGGTTAGTTATTGTAGGAATTATAACGCGTTGACTATTTCTCTCTATACCATCTGTATTTCATATATCTTTGACTATTGGATGTTCTAATAGGCACTTTAGTATTGCCAGCCTAATCTCAGGAGTTGATAGGCTTGAAGTCATAAACAGCGCTGTACATCAAACACTGCTAAGAGCTGCTGGCAAACGCAGTAAAGTTTGAATGAACGCGTACGATCCTGCTGCTGCCTACCACCACTAATGTGATATCTTAATCTGACTTTGGTGCTGGTCATGTTGTTCTTCAAGTTTCTGGTAAACACACACTATAGAAAATCAATGTTTATTTGTCACATGCACAGGATACAGAACGTGAAATGGCTACTTGCATTTGGGAGTCTTTTGTTTAGACATGTAGCTAGCTGCCTCCCGTGTGGCGCAGCGGTCTAAGGCACTGCGTCGATTTGTTTGAGGCGTCGCTGCGTAACTCTGTTTTTGTTGCACTGCTTTACTTTTTCGTGGCCAGGTCGCAGTTGTCAATGAGAACTTGTTCTCAACTGGCTTATCTGGTTAAATAAAGGTGAAATAAATAACCAAAACTACAGTCCTGAGTTTTATTTTTTTATTTTTTTATTTCACCTTTATTTAACCATGTAGGCAAGTTGAGAACAAGTTCTCATTTACAATTGCGACCTGGCCAAGATAAAGCAAAGCAGTTCGACACATACAACGACACAGAGTTACACATGGAGTAAAACAAACATACAGTCAATAATACAGTAAAAAAAACAAGTCTATATACAATGTGAGCAAATTAGGTGAGAAGGGAGGTAAAGGCAAAAAGGCCATGGTGGCAAAGTAAATACAATATAGCAAGTAAAACACTGGAATGGTAGTTTTGCAATGGAAGAATGTGCAAAGTAGAAATAAAAATAATGGGGTGCAAAGGAGCAAAATAAATAAATTAATTAAATACAGTTGGGAAAGAGGTAGTTGTTTGGGCTAAATTATAGGTGGGCTATGTACAGGTGCAGTAATCTGTAAGATGCTCTGACAGTTGGTGCTTGAAGCTAGTGAGGGAGATAAGTGTTTCCAATTTAAGAGATTTTTGTAGTTCGTTCCAGTCATTGGCAGCAGAGAACTGGAAGGAGAGGCGGCCAAAGAAAGAATTGGTTTTGGGGGTGACTAGAGAGATATACCTGCTGGAGCGTGTGCTACAGGTGGGAGATGCTATGGTGACCAGCGAGCTGAGATAAGGGGGACTTTACCTAGCAGGGTCTTGTAGATGACATGGAGCCAGTGGGTTTGGCGACGAGTATGAAGCGAGGGCCAGCCAACGAGAGCGTACAGGTCGCAATGGTGGGTAATATATGGGGCTTTGGTGACAAAACGGATTGCACTGTGATAGACTGCATCCAATTTGTTGAGTAGGGTATTGGAGGCTATTTTGTAAATGACATCGCCAAAGTCGAGGATTGGTAGGATGGTCAATTTTACAAGGGTATGTTTGGCAGCATGAGTGAAGGATGCTTTGTTGCGAAATAGGAAGCCAATTCTAGATTTAACTTTGGATTGGAGATGTTTGATATGGGTCTGGAAGGAGAGTTTACAGTCTAACCAGACACCTAAGTATTTGTAGTTGTCCACGTATTCTAAGTCAGAGCCGTCCAGAGTAGTGATGTTGGACAGGCGGGTAGGTGCAGGTAGCGATCGGTTGAAGAGCATGCATTTAGTTTTACTTGTATTTAAGAGCAATTGGAGGCCACGGAAGGAGAGTTGTATGGCATTGAAGCTTGCCTGGAGGGTTGTTAACACAGTGTCCAAAGAAGGGCCGGAAGTATACAGAATGGTGTCGTCTGCGTAGAGGTGGATCAGAGACTCACCAGCAGCAAGAGCGACCTCATTGATGTATACAGAGAAGAGAGTCGGTCCAAGAATTGAACCCTGTGGCACCCCCATAGAGACTGCCAGAGGTCCGGACAGCAGACCCTCCGATTTGACACACTGAACTCTATCAGAGAAGTAGTTGGTGAACCAGGCGAGGCAATCATTTGAGAAACCAAGGCTGTCGAGTCTGCCGATGAGGATGTGGTGGTTGACAGAGTCGAAAGCCTTGGCCAGATCAATGAATACGGCTGCACAGTAATGTTTCTTATCGATGGCGGTTAAGATATCGTTTAGGACCTTGAGCGTGGCTTAGGTGCACCCATGACCAGCTCTGAAACCAGATTGCATAGCAGAGAAGGTATGGTGAGATTCGAAATGGTCGGTAATCTGTTTGTTGACTTGGCTTTCGAAGACCTTAGAAAGGCATGGTAGGATAGATATAGGTCTGTAGCAGTTTGGGTCAAGAGTGCCCCCCCCCTTTGAAGCGGGGGATGACCGCAGCTGCTTTTCAATCTTTGGGAATCTCAGATGACACGAAAGAGAGGTTGAACAGGCTAGTAATAGGGGTGGCAACAATTTCGGCAGATAATTTTAGAAAGAAAGGGTCCAGATTGTCTAGCCCAGCTGATTTGTAGGGGTCCAGATTTTGCAGCTCTTTCAGAACATCAGCTGAATGGATTTGGGAGAAGGAGAAATGGGGAAGGCTTGGGCGAGTTGCTGTTGGGGGTGCAGTGCTGTTGACCGGGGTAGGAGTAGCCAGGTGGAAAGCATGGCCAGCCGTAGAAAAATGCTTATTGAAATTCTCAATTATGGTGGATTTATCAGTGGTGACAGTGTTTCCTATCTTCAGTGCAGTGGGCAGCTGGGAGGAGGTGTTCTTATTCTCCATGGACTTTATCCCAGGCTGTGTCACAGCTGGCCGTGACCGGGAGACAATTGGTCCAGCGTTGTCCAGGATAGGGGAGGGTTTGGCCGGCCGGGATTTTCTTGTCTCATCGCAATCTAGCGACTCCTTATGGCGGGCTAGGAGCCTACAAGCTGACTTCGGTCACCAGCTGGGCGGTGTTTCCTCTGACACATTGGTGCGGCTGGCTTCAAGGGTTAAGCGAGCAGCAGACCTGCCAACATGCATGTATTTAGCGTACCAGCTATGCAATTCTCTGTCCATGCATGTAATGTTAAAAGTACGCAGAAATGAAAAGGGCATGCTTTTATATATATATTTTTAAAAACATTTTAATAAAAAATAAATCCACTCACTCTAACATCCCGATTCTCGAACTTCAGGACACAGACATATGTTTTCTGCCCCTCGTCCTGTTTGTTGTGATGCTGAATTTGCCGACTGTCAGCTGTCAGGTAAAAACATGGACAAATCCCTTTTTGACTCCATGTGTTGTGGAAAGGTAAACACATTTGTTTCTAGCTAACATTATATGGACATTCAGTGGGCTCTAAAGTGCCAGCAGTTCACTCGCATTTGCTAGTGAATGAAATTAAATGCACATATGAAAAATAACTGGTCGCATTTGTGCAGTGAGATATGCATTTAATTCTGCTTCCCATTAGTTGTATTTTTCCCGTAACATTACAAGGATCACGCAACCTCAGACTGTAACTGTAATTATGATCCACGTCACAAAAAGCATTACAAAGTATAATCAAAAATAAATATAAACATCTTCGCATTAAATGGAGTCGTGAGTTTAGAAGGCTGAGCGATGGAGAATGAATGAGTGTCCGGTATTAGCTATAGAAGCAGTGCTTCTAAAATGCCTTTGAACTAGATTTGAGATTTTATACATTTCGAAAATCTGAAATTATGTTAGCACTGCAAAGAAATACAATGGGAACCTTTTACATAGGCTGAAACACGAGTGAACAGTGTTCAGATTCCCTGTAGCCCACCGAATAGCGGTTAGATTACTACGGTAGCCTACTTAAGCATTGTGTTGCCAGTTTGCGGTCTGTGTTGACGTGATCGTTGTTTTTATGTTTTCAAAATGATTTTGCTTTTAGTATTGATTAGGAACCGTGTCTAAAAAGCCAATACTTGTGAGCTGGCCCTAGTGATTGGCCCTGTTTGAGAGGTGATAGTTCCTCTACTATGGAGACTAAATTTGGGGGCATGTGCTAAGAAAAATGTTATAGATAATTATCTCCATGTTTGTTATCATCATCTGCTCATCCATCACTCCAGTGTTAATCTGCTAAATTGTAATTACTTTGCTACTATGGCCTATTTATTGCCTTACCACCTCACACCATTTGCACACACTGTATATAGACTTTCTTTTTTTCTGCTTGTTTATTCCATGTGTAACTGTGTTGTTTGTCGCACTGCTTTGTTTTATCTTGGCCAGGTCGCAGTTGTAAATGAGAACTTGTTCTCAACTAGTTTACCTGGTTAAATCAAGTTTTTTTTCCTGTTTGCGCTCTTTAGAGTATTTAGCTAGCAGCCTCCATGGACATTTGCTATTGTGCTAATTTTGTTAACATTCTGGTAATCGATGCTCAAATGGGCTTTTTTTCCAATCCCAAACTGAGAGCGGCACGGTATAACGATAGGAAAATCTGGATACCGCCCAACCCTAAAACACGTGCATGAGCTTGGCAGGTGTGCATGTGTTTTCATTGTGTGCATGTGTTTTCATTGTGTGCATGCTTCACATCATAGAAACCTGAACGTTCTATCAGCACTTTGGAATGTAGACATAATTATGCTGAACCTTAGATGTCCCTACTGTTAGCTAGCTAAATTAGGTTCAACAAGCAAGGAAGATTACAGGGATTTCCCTTGTTTTTGTTCATTTAAGACTCCATCACAGGAAATGGCAGTTACGGGTGTTAAAAAAAATGTAAAAATGAGTCCATAGAGAGGCCGAGACGCCTTGCCTTAATCATCAGCACCACCTTGTAAAAGAAAACATGTTGAAACCATCATGAGCCCTGTTTACCATCATTCTGCCATATATTACACTAGCTAGCTAACTGTTAGCCTACTACTGAGCTGATGTACCACCTAGTGACTGACAACTGGCTAGCTAACTGTTAGCCTACTACTGAGCTGATGCACCATCTAGTGACTGACAACTGGCTAGCTAACTGTTAGCCTACTACTGAGCTGATGCACCACCTAGTGACTGACAACTGGCTAGCTAACTGTTAGCAGCTAACTGTTAGCCTACTACTGAGCTGATGCACCACCTAGTGACTGACAACTGGCTAGCTAACTGTTAGCAGCTAACTGTTAGCCTACTACTACTGAGCTGATGCACCACCTAGTGACTGACAACTGGCTAGCTAACTGTTAGCAGCTAACTGTTAGCCTACTACTACTACTACTACTGAGCTGATGCACCACCTAGTGACTGACAACTGGCTAGCTAACTGTTAGCAGCTAACTGTTAGCCTACTACTACTACTGAGCTGATGCACCACCTAGTGACTGACAACTGGCTAGCTAACTGTTAGCCTACTACTACTACTACTACTGAGCTGATGCACCACCTAGTGACTGACAACTGGCTAGCTAACTGTTAGCAGCTAACTCTTAGCCTACTACTACTGAGCTGATGTTCCACCTAGTGACTGACAACTGGCTAGCTAACTGTTAGCAGCTAACTGTTAGCCTACTACTACTACTGAGCTGATGCACCACCTAGTGACTGACAATTGGCTAGCTAACTGTTAGCAGCTAACTCTTAGCCTACTACTACTGAGCTGATGTTCCACCTAGTGACTGACAACTGGCTAGCAGCTAACCGTTAGCCTACTACTACTGAGCTGATGTACCACCTAGTGACCGACAACTGGTTAGCAGCTAACCGTTAGCCTACTACTACTGAGCTGATGTACCACCTAGTGACTGACAACTGGTTAGCAGCTAACCGTTAGCCTACTACTACTACTGAGCTGATGTACCACCTAGTGACTGACAACTGGTTAGCAGCTAACCGTTAGCCTACTACTACTGAGCGTTAGTTGGACAGATTTATGTCCCTCCATGTTTGGTTCCTAAATGAATACACCCCTGACTGTGGTACTGACTTCATACCAGATGTGTCTCCGTTGTAACGGAGTCTCTGAGTCTCCTGGCCTGCCCTGACTGCAGTACTGACTTCATACCAGATGTGTCTCCGTTGTAACGGAGTCTCTGAGTCTCCTGGCCTGCCCTGACTGCGGTACTGACTTCATACCAGATGTGTCTCCGTTGTAACGGAGTCTCTGAGTCTCATGGCCTGCCCTGTCCTCTGTATTTTGTATTGCGCTGTGCTAAATGTTTTCCTGTGATGTCGTTGCAGGCTATGTGAACCCAGTGGCCTGTGTGGACCATGTCTCTGATCCTGTTTGCCCTGGTGGTGCGGGTCAGGGATGGTCTGCCTCTCTCAGCCTCCACTGACTTCCAACACAACCCAGAGCTGCAGGAGAGGAAGCAGCAGCTACGGACCATTTCCAAGGCCCTCAGCCTGTTCCCTGACAGAGGGGTGGTCAAGGGCCATGACCTCAATATATAGTAAGATATATCTTTTTTTATAGTATATACTATACCTGGTGTGTAAGTATAGATGCATGTGTGTAAGTATAGATATGTGTGTATAAATGTATGTGTATAGATAGATATGTAGAGAGATAGATATGTGTATAGATAGATATGTGTATAGATAGATAGATATGTGTAGAGAGAGCTAGATATGTGTATATATACATATAAAGGACACACACACTTCAGAAAGTATTCACACCCCTAACTTTTACAACATTTTGTTACAACCTGAATTTAAAATTATTTATATTGAGATGTTTTGGTCACTGGCCTTCACACAGTACCCCATAATGTCACTGGCCTTCACACAATACCCCATAATGTCACTGGCCTTCACACAATACCCCATAATGTCACTGGCCTTCACACAATACCCCATAATGTCACTGGCCTTCACACAATACCCCATAATGTCACTGGCCTTCACACAATACCCACTGGCCTTCATAATGTCACTGGCCTTCACACAGTACCCCATAATGTCACTGGCCTTCACACAATAATGTCACTGGCCTTCACACAATACCCCATAATGTCACTGGCCTTCACACAATACCCCATAATGTCACTGGCCTTCACATAATGTCACTGGCCTTCACACAATACCCCATAATGTCACTGGCCTTCACACAATACCCCATAATGTCACTGGCCTTCACACAATACCCCATAATGTCACTGGCCTTCACACAATACCCCATAATGTCACTGGCCTTCACACAATACCCCATAATGTCACTGGCCTTCACACAATACCCCATAATGTCACTGGCCTCACTGGCCTAATGTCACTGGCCTTCACATACCCCATAATGTCACTGGCCTTCACACAATACCCCATAATGTCACTGGCCTTCACACAGTACCCCATAATCACTGGCAATCTAATGTCACTGGCCTACACAATACCCCATAATGTCACTGGCCTTCACACAATACCCCATAATGTCACTGGCCTTCACACCCCATAATGTCACTGGCCTTCACACAGTAATGTCACTGGCCTTCACACAATACCCCATAATGTCACTGGCCTTCACACAATACCCCATAATGTCACTGGCCTTCACACAATACCCCATAATGTCACTGGCCTTCACACAATACCCCATAATGTCACTGGCCTACACACAGTACCCCATAATGTCACTGGCCTTCACACAATACCCCATAATGTCACTGGCCTTCACACAATACCCCATAATGTCACTGGCCTTCACACAATACCCCATAATGTCACTGGCCTTCACACAATACCCCATAATGTCACTGGCCTTCACACAATACCCCATAATGTCACTGGTCACTGGCCTACACACACATACCCCATAATGTCACTGGCCTTCACACAATACCCCATAATGTCACTGGCCTTCACACAATACCCCATAATGTCACTGGCCTACACACAATACCCCATAATGTCACTGGCCTTCACACAATACCCCATAATGTCACTGGCCTTCACACAATACCCCATAATGTCACTGGCCTTCACACAATACCCCATAATGTCACTGGCCTTCACACAATACCCCATAATGTCACTGGCCTACACACAATACCCCATAATGTCACTGGCCTTCACACAATACCCCATAATGTCACTGGCCTTACCCCACACTGGCCTACACACAATACCCCATAATGTCACTGGCCTTCACACAGTACCCCATAATGTCACTGGCCTTCACACAGTACCCCATAATGTCACTGGCCCACACAATACCCCATAATGTCACTGGCCTTCACACAATACCCCATAATGTCACTGGCCTTCACACAATACCCCATAATGTCACTGGCCTACACACAATACCCCATAATGTCACTGGCCTTCACACAATACCCCATAATGTCACTGGCCTACACACAATACCCCATAATGTCACTGGCCTTCACACAGTACCCCATAATGTCACTGGCCTTCACACAATACCCCCATAATGTCACTGGCCACACACATACCCCATAATGTCACTGGCCTTCACACACACCCCATAATGTCACTGGCCTTCATAATGTCACTGGCCTACACACAATACCCCATAATGTCACTGGCCTACACACAATACCCCATAATGTCACTGGCCTTCACACATACCCCATAATGTCACTGGCCTACACACAATACCCCATAATGTCACTGGCCTTCACACAGTACCCCATAATGTCACTGGCCTACACACAATACCCCATAATGTCACTGGCCTTCACACAGTACCCCATAATGTCACTGGCCTTCACACAATACCCCATAATGTCACTGGCCTACACACAATACCCCATAATGTCACTGGCCTACACACAATACCCCATAATGTCACTGGCCTTCACACAATACCCCATAATGTCACTGGCCTACACAATACCCCATAATGTCACTGGCCTTCACACAATACCCCATAATGTCACTGGCCTTCACACAATACCCCATAATGTCACCCTTCACACAATGTCACTGGCCTTCACACAATACCCCATAATGTCACTGGCCTTCACACAATACCCCATAATGTCACTGGCCTTCACACAATACCCCATAATGTCACTGGCCTACACCCCATAATGTCACTGGCCTACACACAGTACCCCATAATGTCACTGGCCTTCACACAGTACCCCATAATGTCACTGGCCTTCACACATACCCCATAATGTCACTGGCCTTCACACAATACCCCATAATGTCACTGGCCTTCACACAGTACCCCATAATGTCACCCCTTCACACAGTACCCCATAATGTCACTGGCCTTCACACAGTACCCCATAATGTCACTGGCCTTCACACAGTACCCCATAATGTCACTGGCCTTCACACAGTACCCCATAATGTCACTGGCCTTCACACAGTACCCCATAATGTCACCCCTTCACACAGTAATAATGTCACCGGCCTTCACACAGTACCCCATAATGTCACCGGCCTTCACAGTACCCCATAATGTCACCCCTTCACACAGTAATGTCACTTCACACAGTACCCCATAATGTCACACACAGTACCCCATAATGTCACCGGCCTTCACACAGTACCCCATAATGTCACCGGCCTTCACACAGTACCCCATAATGTCACTGGCCTTCACACAGTACCCCATAATGTCACCGGCCTTCAATGTCACAGTACATAATGTCACCGGCCTTCACACAGTACCCCATAATGTCACCGGCCTTCACACAGTACCCCATAATGTCACTGGCCTTCACACAGTACCCCATAATGTCACCGCCTTCAATGTCACCGGCCTTCACACAGTACCCCATAATGTCACCGGCCTTCACACAGTACCCCATAATGTCACCGGCCTTCACACAGTAATAATGTCACCGGCCTTCACACAGTACCCCATAATGTCACCGGCCTTCACACAGTACCCCATAATGTCACCGGCCTTCACACAGTACCCCATAATGTCACCGCCTTCACACAGTACCCCATAATGTCACCGGCCTTCACACAGTACCCCATAATGTCACCGCCTTCACAGTACCCCATAATGTCACCGGCCTTCACACAGTACCCCATAATGTCACCGGCCTTCACACAGTACCCCATAATGTCACCGGCCTTCACACCCCATAATGTCACCGGCCTTCACACAGTACCCCATAATGTCACCGGCCTTCACACAGTACCCCATAATGTCACCGCCTTCACACAGTAATAATGTCACCGGCCTTCACACAGTACCCCATAATGTCACCGGCCTTCACACAGTATAATGTCACCGGCCTTCACACAGTACCCCATAATGTCACCGGCCTTCACACAGTACCCCATAATGTCACCGGCCTTCACACAGTACCCCATAATGTCACCGGCCTTCACACAGTACCCCATAATGTCACCGGCCTTCACACAGTACCCCATAATGTCACCGGCCTTCACACAGTACCCCATAATGTCACCGGCCTTCACACAGTACCCCATAAGTACCCCATAATGTCACCGGCCTTCACACAGTACCCCATAATGTCACCGGCCTTCACACAGTACCCCATAATGTCACCGGCCTTCACACAGTACCCCATAATGTCACCGGCCTTCACACAGTACCCACCGGCCTTCACACAGTACCCCATAATGTCACCGGCCTTCACACAGTACCCCATAATGTCACACACAGTACCCCATAATGTCACCGGCCTTCACACAGTACCCCATAATGTCACCGCCTTCACACAGTACCCCATAATGTCACCGGCCTTCACACAGTACCCCATAATGTCACCGGCCTTCACACAGTACCCCATAATGTCACCGGCCTTCACACAGTACCCCATAATGTCACTGGCCTTCACACCCCATAATGTCACCCCTTCACACAGTACCCCATAATGTCACTGGCCTTCACACAGTACCCCATAATGTCACTGGCCTTCACACAGTACCCCATAATGTCACTGGCCTTCACACAGTACCCCATAATGTCACTGGCCTTCACACAATACCCCATAATGTCACTGGCCTTCACACAGGTCACTGGCCTTCACACAGTACCCCATAATGTCACTGGCCTTCACACAGTAATAATGTCACTGGCCTTCACACAATACCCCATAATGTCACTGGCCTTCACACAATACCCCATAATGTCACTGGCCTTCACACAGTACCCCATAATGTCACTGGCCTTCACACAATACCCCATAATGTCACTGGCCTTCACACAATACCCCATAATGTCACTGGCCTTCACACATAATGTCACTGGCCTTCACACAATAATGTCACTGGCCTTCACACAATACCCCATAATGTCACTGGCCTTCACACATAATGTCACTGGCCTACCCCATAATGTCACTGGCCTTCACACAGTACCCCATAATGTCACTGGCCTTCACACAGTACCCCATAATGTCACTGGCCTTCACACAATACCCCATAATGTCACTTCACACAGTACCCCATAATGTCACTGGCCTTCACACAGTACCCCATAATGTCACTGGCCTTCACACAGTACCCCATAATGTCACTGGCCTTCACACAGTACCCCATAATGTCACTGGCCTTCACACAGTACCCCATAATGTCACTGGCCTTCACACAGTACCCCATAATGTCACCCCTTCACACAGTACCCCATAATGTCACTGGCCTGGTACCCCATAATGTCACTGGCCTTCACACAGTACCCCATAATGTCACCGGCCTTCACACAGTACCCCATAATGTCACTGGCCTTCACACAGTACCCCATAATGTCACTGGCCTTCACACAGTACCCCATAATGTCACTGGCCTTCACACAGTACCCCATAATGTCACTGGCCTTCACACAGTACCCCATAATGTCACTGGCCTTCACACAGTACCCCATAATGTCACTGGCCTTCACACAATAATGTCACCCCATAATGTCACTGGCCTTCACACAGTACCCCATAATGTCACTGGCCTTCACACAGTACCCCATAATGTCACTGGCCTTCACACAGTACCCCATAATGTCACTGGCCTTCACACAGTACCCCATAATGTCACTGGCCTTCACACAATACCCCATAATGTCACCGGCCTTCACACAGTACCCCATAATGTCACTGGCCTTCACATAGTACCCCATAATGTCACAATACCCCATAATGTCACTGGAACTATGTTTTTACATTTTTGGGGGACAATTAATAAAAATTTGAAATGTCTTGAATGAAAAATTATTCAACCCCAATGTTATGGCAAGCCTCAATAAGTTCAGGAGTAAAAAATATGCTTAATAAGTTGCATGGACTCACTTTGTGTGTAATAATAGTGTTTAACATGACTTTTGAATGACTATCTCACCTTTGTACTCCAGACAAACAATTATCTGTAATGTCCCTCAGTCGAGCATTAAATTACAAACAGATTCAACCACAAAGACCAGGGAGATGTTCCAATGCCCTGCAAATAAGGGCACCTATTGGTAGATGGGTAAAAATAACGACAACAAAAAAGCAGATATTGGATATCCCTTTGAGCGTGGTGAAGTTATTATTTACACTTTGGATTGTGAATCGATACGCCCGGTCATTACAAAGATACAGGCGTCCTTCCTAACTTCACAATGAGGCCAATGGTGACTTTAAAACCGAGTTTAATAGCTGTGATGGGATAAAATGGAGGATGGATAAACATTGTAGTTACTCCACAATACTGACCTAATTGACAGAGTGAAAAGAAGGAAGCCTGTACAGAATAACAAATATTCCCAAAACATGCATCCTGTTTGCAACAAGGCACTAAAGTAATACTGTAAAAAAAACACATCTGGCAAATCCAATACAACACATTACTGAGTACCATCAAGACCTGAAATTAGATGTCTAGACATGATCAACAAACATTTTGACGGAGCTTGAAGAATCTTGAAAAGGTTCATAGGTCAATGTTGCACAATCCATGTGTGGAAATGTCATCGACTTTCCCAAAAAAGACTCACGGCTATAGTTGCTACGAAAGGTGCTTCTACAAAGTATTGACGGCAGGGGTGTGAATACTTATGTAAATTGGATTTCTGTATGAGTCAGTACGTGTTAGAATCACCTTTGGCAGTGATATAAAGCTGTATTTCTGGGTAAGCTCTGGCAAGTTGGTAGATGATCGTTGGCTAGACAGCCATTTTTCAGTCCTGCCATAGATTTTAAAGCTGATTTCAGTCCAAACTTTAACTAGACCACTCAGGAACTACTCCAGTGTAGATTTGGCTTTGTACTTTAGGTTATTGTCCTGCTGAAAGGCGAATAACATAACACGATGCAGCCACATGCTTGAAAATATCAAAAGAGTGGTACTCCGTGACGTGTGGGATTTCGGCTTTTAATTTTTAATTTCTAAAAACATAATTCCACGTTGACATTATGGTGTGTGTGTGTGGTCACTGGCCTACACACAATCTCAATGTAATCCATTTTTAAATTCAGGCTGTAACACAAAATGTGTTTAAGTCTAGGGGTGTGAATACTTTCTGAAGGCACTGTACCTCAACAGAGAGTAAGGACATTGGAAAGAGAAGATTAGACGTTAAACAGAATTGGTTAAACAGATCAGAAACCAGTCTCTACATTTTGAAAGGATTCAGAAACTGTCCTGCTGCATACTGTGGGCAAGCTGTGCCCAGCTGTTTGTTCACTACCCCCCCCCCAACTCCCCTCCTTTCCTCCTCCCTCTAGTTTCCTCTCCAGTGAGGGCGTATCCTACATGAGTGTATGTGACGCCAGGCTCCCTGCAGCCATGGCCTTCTGTTTTCTAGAGGACCTGCGCTGGGAGTTCACAGCTCATATGGACAGCGCCAAGGTTGCCCTGGCAGCCAGGCCGTACCCCTTTCTGGAGTTCGGTATGTAGAAGCACAAGCATTTCGTTACACTCGCACTAACATCTGCTAACCATGTGTATGTGACAAATACAATTTGATTTTATTTGAGAAGAGGGAGAGGGGTGGTGGAGGGTTGAGAAGTGTGGAGGTGTAGACAACTCTGTTCCTGTAGTACCCCAGGACCCTAGAGCAGGGGTAGACAACCCTGTTCCTGTAGTACCACAGGACCCTAGAGCAGGATTAGACAACCCTGTTCCTGTAGTACCACAGGACCCTAGAGCAGGGGTAGACAACCCTGTTCCTGTAGTACCACAGGACCCTAGAGCAGGAGTAGACAACCCTGTTCCTGTAGTACCACAGGACCCTAGAGCAGGGGTAGGCAACCCTGTTCCTGGAGTGCTGCAGGGACTGCAGGATTTTGTTCCAACTAGGCACCACACCTGACCAACTGAGCTGTTGGATCAATTCAGGGATTGCCTAAGTTCAACACGTCTGGTCTTCCAGGTTAGATAAATCAAAACAAGGGTTGCCTACCCCTAGAGCCTTGGTGCTACAGTCCAGCAGGTAGCCTCGTGGTTAGAGCCTTGGTGCTACAGTCCAGCAGGTAGCCTCGTGGTTAGAGCCTTGGTGCTACAGTCCAGCAGGTAGCCTCGTGGTTAGAGCCTTGGTGCTACAGTCCAGCAGGTAGCCTCGTGGTTAGAGCCTTGGTGCTACAGTCCAGCAGGTAGCCTCGTGGTTAGAGCCTTGGTGCTACAGTCCAGCAGGTAGCCTAGTGGTTAGAGCCTTGGTGCTACAGTCCTGCAGGTAGCCTCGTGGTTAGAGCCTTGGTGCTACAGTCCAGCAGGTAGCCTTGTGGTTAGAGCCTTGGTGCTACAGTCCAGCAGATAGCCTCGTGGTTAGAGCCTTGGTGCTACAGTCCAGCAGGTAGCCTTGTGGTTAGAGCCTTGGTGCTACAGTCCAGCAGGTAGCCTCGTGGTTAGAGCCTTGGTGCTACAGTCCAGCAGGTAGCCTAGTGGTTAGAGCCTTGGTGCTACAGTCCAGCAGGTAGCCTTGTGGTTAGAGCCTTGGTGCTACAGTCCAGCAGGTAGCCTTGTGGTTAGAGCCTTGGTGCTACAGTCCAGCAGGTAGCCTCGTGGTTAGAGCCTTGGTGCTACAGTCCAGCAGGTAGCCTCGTGGTTAGAGCCTTGGTGCTACAGTCCAGCAGGTAGCCTAGTGGTTAGAGCCTTGGTGCTACAGTCCAGCAGGTAGCCTAGTGGTTAGAGCCTTGGTGCTACAGTCCAGCAGGTAGCCTCGTGGTTAGAGCCTTGGTGCTACAGTCCAGCAGGTAGCCTAGTGGTTAGAGCCTTGGTGCTACAGTCCAGCAGGTAGCCTCGTGGTTAGAGCCTTGGTGCTACAGTCCAGCAGGTAGCCATGTGGTTAGAGCCTTGGTGCTACAGTCCAGCAGGTAGCCTAGTGGTTAGAGCCTTGGTGCTACAGTCCAGCAGGTAGCCTAGTGGTTAGAGCCTTGGTGCTACAGTCCAGCAGGTAGCCTAGTGGTTAGAGCCTTGGTGCTACAGTCCAGCAGGTAGCCTCGTGGTTAGAGCCTTGGTGCTACAGTCCAGCAGGTAGCCTCGTGGTTAGAGCCTTGGTGCTACAGTCCAGCAGGTAGCCTAGTGGTTAGAGCCTTGGTGCTACAGTCCAGCAGGTAGCCTAGTGGTTAGAGCCTTGGTGCTACAGTCCAGCAGGTAGCCTTGTGGTTAGAGCCTTGGTGCTACAGTCCAGCAGGTAGCCTAGTGGTTAGAGCCTTGGTGCTACAGTCCAGCAGGTAGCCTTGTGGTTAGAGCCTTGGTGCTACAGTCCAGCAGGTAGCCTTGTGGTTAGAGCCTTGGTGCTACAGTCCAGCAGGTAGCCTTGTGGTTAGAGCCTTGGTGCTACAGTCCAGCAGGTAGCCTCGTGGTTAGAGCCTTGGTGCTACAGTCCAGCAGGTAGCCTCGTGGTTAGAGCCTTGGTGCTACAGTCCAGCAGGTAGCCTCGTGGTTAGAGCCTTGGTGCTACAGTCCAGCAGGTAGCCTTGTGGTTAGAGCCTTGGTGCTACAGTCCAGCAGGTAGCCTTGTGGTTAGAGCCTTGGTGCTACAGTCCAGCAGGTAGCCTTGTGGTTAGAGCCTTGGTGCTACAGTCCAGCAGGTAGCCTTGTGGTTAGAGCCTTGGTGCTACAGTCCAGCAGGTAGCCTTGTGGTTAGAGCCTTGGTGCTACAGTCCAGCAGGTAGCCTCGTGATTAGAGCCTTGGTGCTACAGTCCAGCAGGTAGCCTCGTGGTTAGAGCCTTGGTGCTACAGTCCAGCAGGTAGCCTTGTGGTTAGAGCCTTGGTGCTACAGTCCAGCAGGTAGCCTTGTGGTTAGAGCCTTGGTGCTCTAACTAACATTAATATGAATTGAACAGAGGTCATCTGAAGTTCATCAAAATATTTGATTTGTCCCATGAGGCAGGCAGGAGTCCAGATACTTAAAAACGGCATACAATATCATTGCTGCAGGAGCAGTATAACTAGAAGATATTATATTCTATTAGACAACAGCATAGCCTGGCTGTAGGAGCAGTATAACCAGAATATATTATATTATACTGTATTAGACAACAGCATAGTCTGGCTGCAGTAGCAGTATAACTAGAAGATATTATATTAGACAACAGCATAGCCTGGCTCCAGCAGCAGTATAACTAGAAGATATTATATTATACTGTATAAGACAACACCATAGTCTGGCTGCAGTAGCAGTATAATTAGAAGATATTATATTCTATTCTATTAGACAACAGCATAGTCTGGCTGTAGGAGCAGTATAACCAGAATATATTATATTATACTGTATTAGACAACAGCATAGTCTGGCTGTAGGAGCAGTATAACTAGAAGATATTATATTAGACAACAGCATAGTCTGGCTGCAGTAGCAGTATAACCAGAATATATTATATTATACTGTATTAGACAACAGCATAGTCTGGCTGCAGTAGCAGTATAACTAGAATATATTATATTAGACAACAGCATAGTCTGGCTGCAGTAGCAGTATAACCAGAATATATTATATTATACTGTATTAGACAACAGCATAGTCTGGCTGCAGTAGCAGTATAACTAGAAGATATTATATTAGACAACAGCATAGTCTGGCTGCAGTAGCAGTATAACCAGAATATATTATATTATACTGTATTAGACAACAGCATAGTCTGGCTGCAGTAGCAGTATAACTAGAATATATTATATTAGACAACAGCATAGTCTGGCTGCAGTAGCAGTATAACTAGAAGATATTATATTAGACAACAGTATAGTCTGGCTGCAGTATAACTAGAATATATTATATTATACTGTATTAGACAACAGCATAGTCTGGCTGCAGTAGCAGTATAACTAGAAGATATTATATTAGACAACAGCATAGTCTGGCTGCAGTAGCAGTATAACTAGAAGGGTTAATATTCTATTCTATTAGACAACAGCATAGTCTGGCTGCAGTAGCAGTATAACTAGAAGATATTATATTAGACAACAGCATAGTCTGGCTACAGTAGCAGTATAACTAGAAGATATTATATTAGACAACAGCATAGTCTGGCTACAGTAGCAGTATAACTAGAAGGGTTAATATTCTATTCTATTAGACAACAGCATAGCCTGGCTGCAGTAGCAGTATAACTAGAAGGGTTAATATTCTATTCTATTAGACAACAGCATAGCCTGGCTGCAGCAGCAGTATAACCAGAGGGGTGGTCCAGCGCTGGAGGTCACTCTGACCGAGGTACAGGAGGATCTGAAAACCCGCCCCTTGCAGATCCTCACTCTGGAGGAGGTGGAGTTTACCAACGGCTCAGCCAATGGCCACGCGGAACAACTTTCTGAATCCGGTAAGAATCCGAGGAGGAGGACCTTTGCCTCTAACCAGAGATCAATGTTGCACTGTATTACTTCAGTTAAACGTTGCGTGATCCTGTGTTGTGTTGCATCGGTCCTCCAGGTCAGAACCAGAGGTTGGAGCCAGTGACCGGCCCAGGAATCCTCTCACTGGTCCTCAACATCATGTGTTCTTCTCTGAACCTCATCAGGGGGGTTCACCTCATAGAGTACACCTTCCAGGTACACTATTAACCACATAGCAGACACCTTCCAGGTACACTATTAACCACATAGCAGACACCTTCCAGGTACACTATTAAACACATAGCAGACACCTTCCAGGTACACTATTAAACACATAGGAGACACCTTCCAGGTACACTATTAAACACATAGGAGACACCTTCCAGGTACACTATTAAACACATAGCAGACACCTTCCAGGTACACTATTAAACACATAGGAGACACCTTCCAGGTACACTATTAAACACATAGCAGACACCTTCCAGGTACACTATTCTATTAAACATAGAAGACACCTTCCAGGTACACTATTCTATTTAGCCATGTCTAATTCAACTTGGCTGATCATGTCTTATATTTTGCCAATGTTGTAGTCCGCTCATAAAGACCCACTGTCTGTCAATGTGAACACTGTGTTCTATGGTTCTTATGTCCTGTTTGTTACAGGACGATTATGAAGGAATCTGGAACGTGCTGGCGTTTCTGCTGGCGTTCCTGTGCTGTGTCGGTCAGTGTCACCTGTATCTGTTCCACTCTTCTCTGAAGAGGGTCAAGTCCCTGACACTGCTGACTGTGGTTGTGGTCTGTAACTGCTTCCTGTTTGGTCTGAGGAATGTCTGGCAGCTGCTGTTCCACCTGGCGGTGGCCGTCCTCGTCACCCTCCTCACCCTCAACCGGAAACTACACGACAGAACCAATGACTGCGGGGTCTGAAAGAGGGGGGACCAGTTAGTGCGTAGCACCATCGCAGTAAGGGGATCCAACCCAGACAGACGTCTCCTATCAAGTCCAGTGGGATATAACATTGTTTTGTTTGTATATAATTTGTGGGTAATTTGTTGCTTTATTTCCATGTTTATCTGCACTGCGTTTACGTGGCGTCCCAGGCAGGTTTGAGGAGTAGTGGAGGCCCTAACCAGGGGGGGGGGGGGGGTGTTGGATGGTCCTCAAATCGTCTTTTAGAAATGAATTCCAGATGAAGACAATAGTTCTGAACAAAATACTTGAATGATATGAATTTGTAAAATACTGACTGTCTAATTAAAGGGCATCCGTGTGACTATAGCCAGTCAGACAGTAGGTCTACGTTGGACGAGGTAATTGAGATTACATCATCAGTGACGTAAAGAACACTCGCTGTCCAATCAGACCACTGCTGTAGCTCAGTAAGGGATAATCAACTACCAGTCAGATTCTCCGGGGTCTAAATGCAGCTCGTCTCATAGGAAATGTACTGTGCTTTCAATTCAATTTGCTTTATTGCTTTCTTTTGCGTTCTGTAGAATTGACCAATCAAAATGTCTCACCAAAGTATTTTCTGTTGTTTATGCAGAAAGCTTCCCAAGCAGGAGGTGCTTGACATAGAGTCTAGCCAATTAGCTTACAGTATTTTCTGTTGTTTATGCAGAAAGCTTCCCAAGCAGGAGGTGCTTCCCTCTAGATTTACAGCCACAACACCAGGTGTTATTGCTCTTCATGGTGGTCAGTATTGAGGAGTTAATATATATATATTTAGATCATGGTTT
This sequence comes from Oncorhynchus nerka, assembly GCF_034236695.1. Lineage (NCBI taxonomy): Eukaryota > Metazoa > Chordata > Actinopteri > Salmoniformes > Salmonidae > Oncorhynchus > Oncorhynchus nerka. The sequence continues at coordinate 827,803 of NC_088401.1, read as the reverse complement.
TATACTTTACATGGCTAAGTAAGGTATTTATATTATCAATATAATGTATCTAATTTGTTGTTCAAGAAGGCTGTTGGTAATAGTATGTTGCTTGGTAACAATGGTTGTAGTTTCATTTTTTTTTCTTATATCTAAAACATACGGAAATCATAAGTTAAAATGAATACAGAAACGTTTTATATTGTGTAGTTAAAATAGATTTTGTAACACCGTAATAATTTTTATTTATTTTATTTCACCTTTATTTAACCAGGTAAGCAAGTTGAGAACAAGTTCTCATTTACAATTGCGACCTGGCCAAGATAAAGCAAAGCAGTTCGACACATACAACAACACAGAGTTACACATGGAGTAAAACAAACATACAGTCAATAATACAGTATAAACAAGTCTATATACAATGTGAGCAAATTAGGTGAGAAGGGAGGTAAAGGCAAAAAAGGCCATGGTGGCAAAGTAAATACAATATAGCAAGTAAAACACTGGAATGGTAGTATTGCAATGGAAGAATGTGCAAAGTAGAAATAAAAATAATGGGGTGCAAAGGAGCAAAATAAATAAATTAATTAAATACAGTTGGGAAAGAGGTAGTTGTTTGGGCTAAATTATAGGTGGGCTATGTACAGGTGCAGTAATCTGTAAGATGCTCTGACAGTTGGTGCTTGAAGCTAGTGAGGGAGATAAGTGTTTCCAATTTAAGAGATTTTTGTAGTTCGTTCCAGTCATTGGCAGCAGAGAACTGGAAGGAGAGGCGGCCAAAGAAAGAATTGGTTTTGGGGGTGACTAGAGAGATATACTGTAGTGACAGTGTATGTTGCTTTTTGTATAGATCGATCGATTTATGCTTTTGGGGCTTCTGAGTGGCGCAGCGGTCTAAGGCACTGCATCTCAATGCTAGAGGTGTCACTACAGACCCTGGTTTGATTCCAGGCTGTATCACAACCGGCCGTGATTGGGAGACCCATAGGGCGGCGCACAATTGGCCCAGCGTCGTCCGGGTTTGGCCGGTGGTAGGCTGTCATTGTAAATAAGAATTTGTTCTTAACTGACTTGCCTAGTTAAATTAAAAAAATATATAGATGTGACTTGGGCTCCTTCCAGTCTGCGATATTTCTAATGTCTAGTCTGTTCATGTTTTTACAGCTTGTATAGTAATCTGGTAAATAAGAAATATAATTAATTTCAGCAGAATTTGAGCTGAAAAGACATATTTGGAAGGAACTATTTACCGCTTTTTCTATGATTGAGAGACAGTTTGAATACAAAATTGTGAATTGAAGATTCATACCCGCTCTACTGAAATGAACAAATCTTGGTAATGTGTAGATATTTGTTCCTCAAGCACCTGGTAACGGAATGTCCAATAGTTTTATATCCAAGACCATTTGCACTACGGTTGGCTGGTTTAGTGTTAACTACTGAACTCATCTGGTTGAGGGAACAATGTGGGGGGGGTTGCAGGAAGACCCCCCCCAGGTTAAGCTGTTGTAACTGATAGACCAATATGTTGAATTAATCTTTTGTATAATTGAGTTTTGTTCTGTGTAATGATGGCTGCTTTAATGTCAAGGAGTCCTTTACAGTTTACTTAAAATTGTCAATTGAAGTGGGGGAGAGAGCGTGTCAACGTTTCAGTCTACAAGGGGTAACATTCAGGCCCTCCTTTTCAAAGTGTTGGGTGTCTTTCATAACCGAAATTGATTAGAGATACCTGTATTAACACATGGTTTACCTATTGTGTGGTTTGTATTTTCTAAAGTAAAATAAACCACTGTCTGAAAGGTGCAGTAATCTGTTTGACCAAATGAATGATGTTGATTGTTGCCATAAACGTTCTAAAGTATGATGACATTTCAAATCAAACCATGTTCAAACCAAACCATGTTCAAATCAAACCATACCATGTTCAAATCAAACCGAACCATGTTCAAATCAAACCAAACCATGTTCAAATCAAACCATGTTCAAATCAAACCAAACCATGATCAAATCAAACCAAACCATGTTCAAATCAAACCAAACCATGTTCAAATCAAACCAAACCATGTTCAAATCAAACCAAACCATGTTCAAACCAAACCATGTTCAAATCAAACCAAACCATGTTCAAACCAAACCATGTTCAAATCAAACCATGTTCAAACCAAACCATGTTCAAATCATGTCTTATTTATAAACTGCAGTGTTTTGCTATGAACAACATCCAGCATGTAGCGAACTGAAGAACACCTTTACCTCGTTTATCCAGCATGTAGCGAACTGAAGAACACCTTTACCTCGTTTATCCAGCATGTAGCGAACTGAAGAACACCTTTACCTCGTTTATCCAGCATGTAGCTAATAGAAGAACATGTTTACCTCATTCATCCATCATGTAGCTAATAGAAGAACATGTTTACCTCATTCATCCATCATGTAGCTAATAGAAGAACATGTTTACCTCGTTTATCCATCATGTAGCTAATAGAAGAACATGTTTACCTCGTTTATCCAGCATGTAGTGAACTGAAGAACATGTTTACCTCATTCATCCATCATGTAGCTAATAGAAGAACATGTTTACCTCATTCATCCAGCATGTAGCTAATAGAAGAACATGTTTACCTCATTCATCCAGCATGTAGCTAATAGAAGAACATGTTTACCTCCTTTATCCAGCATGTAGTGAACTGAAGAACATGTTTACCTCATTCATCCATCATGTAGTGAACTGAAGAACATGTTTACCTCATTCATCCAGCATGTAGCGAACTGCCTCATTCATCCATCATGTAGCGAACTGCCTCATTCATCCATCATGTAGTGAACTGCCTCATTCATCCATCATGTAGTGAACTGCCTCATTCATCCATCATGTAGTGAACTGCCTCATTCATCCATCATGTAGTGAACTGCCTCATTCATCCATCATGTAGTGAACTGCCTCATTCATCCATCATGTAGTGAACTGCCTCATTCATCCAGCATGTAGCTAATAGAAGAACATGTTTACCTCATTCATCCAGCATGTAGCTAATAGAAGAACATGTTTACCTGATGTGTAATAGAGAATCTTGCATTCCAATTGGCACCATATTCCATATATAGTGCACTACTTTTGAGCAGGGCCTATAGGTCTTTGGTCCAAAGTAGTACACTATGAAGGGTATAGAGTGCCATTTGGGATTCAGACTTGAGTTCAATTGGAACAAACCACATTAACCACCAAAGATAAGGGGTGTACATTTTAAAATTAAATTGGGTTTGTTAATGTTTAGGAAAAAATCCCTAACCGAAATGTTTTTTTTTAAACTACATATTTTTTCACAAAAGTAGTGCACTGGGCCTTTTTAATAGTTACAGTGGGGAGAACAAGTATTTGATACACAGCCGATTTTGCAGGTTTTCCTACTTACAAAGCATGTAGAGGTCTGTAATTTTTATCATAGGTACACTTCAACTTTGAGAGATGGAATCTAAAACAAAAATCCAGATAATCACATTGTATGATTTTTAAGTAATTAATTTGCATTTTTTTTGCATGAGAGAAAAGTCTATGACAAAAAATTGGGCCTTCCTCTTACACCGACTAGTCAATAGGTCCTGGATGTCAGGAAGCTTGGCCCCAGTGACGTACTGGTCCGTATGCACTACCCTCTGTGGCGCTTTACGGTCAGATGCATAGCAGTTGCCATACCAGGCAGTGATGCAACCGGTCAGGATGCTCTCGATGGTGCAGCTGTAGAACCTTTTGAGGATCTGGGGACCCATGGCAAATCTTTTCAGTCTCCTGAGGGGGAAAAAGCATTGTCGTGCCCTCTTCACGTAGGTCTTGGTGTGTTTGGACCTTGTTGGTGATGTGAACACCAAGGAACTTGAAACTCTCGACACTCCACTACAGCCCTGTCGATGTGAATGGTGGCATGTTCGGCCCTCATCCTGTAGTCCACAATCAGCTCCTTTGTCTTGCTCACATTGCGGGAGGAGTTGTTGTCCTGGTACCACACTGCCAGTTCTCTGACCTCCTCCCTATAGGCTGTCTCATCATTGTCGGTGATCAGTCCTACCACTGTTATGTTGTCAGAAAACTTAATGATGGTGTTAGAGTTGTGCTTGGCCACGCAGTCGTGGGTGAACAGGGAGTACAGGAGGGGACTAAGCACGCACCCCTGAGGGGCCTCAGTGTTGAGGATCAACAGGCAGATCTTTTGTTCTCTACCCTTACCACCTGGGGGCGGCTAGTCAGGAAGTCCAGGATCCAGTTGCAGAGGAAGGTGTTTAGTCCCAGGATCCTTAGCTTAGTGATGAGCTTTGAGGGCACTATGGTGTTGAACTCTTGAGTTGTAGTCAATGCATTCTCATGTAGGTGTTCCTTTTGTCCAGGTGTGAAAGGGCTGTGTGGAGTGCAATAGAGATTGCATCATCTGTGGATCTGTTTGAGCGGTATGAAAATTGGAGTGGGTTTAGGGTTTTTGGGATAATGGTGTTAATGTGAGCCATGACCAGCCTTTCAAAGCATTTCAAAGACTCAGTCAGGGACATGTTGAAAATGTCAGTGAAGACACTTGATAGTTGGTCAGCACATGCCCGGAGCACATGTCTTGGTAATCCGTCTGGCTTAGCGGCCTTGTGAATGTTGACCTGTTTAAAGGTCTTACTCGCGTTGGCTACGGAGAGCGTGATCACCCAGTCGTCTGGAGCAGCTGATGCGCTCATGCATGCCTCGGTGTTGCTTGCCTCGAAGCGAGCATAGAAGGGATTTAGCTCGTCTGGTAGGCTCGTGTCACTGGGCAGCTTGCGTCTGTGATTTCCTTTGTTGTCTGTAATAGTTTGCAGACCCTGCCACATCCGACGAGCGTTGGATTCGGTGTAGTACGATTCAATCTCAGTCCTGTATTGGTGCTTTTTGCCTGTTAGATGGTTCGTCGGAGGGCATAGCAGGATTTCGTATAAGCTTCCGGGTTAGAGTCCCATACCTTGAAAGCGGTAGCTCTACCCTTTAGTGTTAATGTTGCCTGTAATCCATGGCTTCTGGTTGGGGTATGAACACTACTGTTCAAAAGTTGGGGGTCACTTAGAAATGTCCTTATTTTTGAAACGGGATGCTGGCCTTCTAGCCAGACTGGCCAATAAAAAATAAAATATTAAGATGGGCAAAAGAACAGACACTGGACAGAGGAACTCTGCCTAGAAGGCCAGCATCCCGGAGTCACCTCTTCACTGTTGATGTTGAGACTGGACAGAGGAACTCTGCCTAGAAGGCCAGCATTCCGGAATCACCACTTCACTGTTGAGACTGGACAGAGGAACTCTGCCTAGAAGGCATCCCGGATTAACCTCTTCACTGTTGACGTTGAGACTGGACAGAGGAACTCTGCCTAGAAGGCCAGCATCCCGGATTAACCTCTTCACTGTTGACGTTGAGACTGGACAGAAGAACTCTGCCTAGAAGGCCAGCATCCTGGAGTCACCTCTTCACTGTTGACATTGAGACTGGACAGAGGAACTCTGCCTAGAAGGCCAGCATCCCGGAGTCGCCTCTTCACTGTTGACGTTGAGACTGGACAGAGGAACTCTGCCTAGAAGGCCAGCATCCCGGAGTCGCCTCTTCACTGTTGATGTTGAGACTGTTGTTTTGCAGTTAATATTTAATGAAGCTGCCAGTTGAGGACTTGAGGTGTCTGTTTCTCAAACTAGACACTATAATGTACTTGTCCTCTTGCTCAGTTGTGCACCAGGGCCTCCTACTCCTTTTTCGATTCTTGTTAGAGCCAGTTTGCGTTGTTCTGTGAAGGGAGTTGTACATGGCGTTGTACGTTGTAATTTCTCGCATGGAATAGCCTTCATTTATCAGGACAAGAATAGATTTACGAGTTTCAAAAGAAAGTTCTTTGTTTCTGGCCATTTTGAACTTGCAATCGAATCCACAAGTGCTGATGCTCCAGATACTCAACTAGTCTAAAGAAGGCCAGTTTTATTGCTCCTTTAAGCAAGACAACAGTTTTCAGCTGTGCTAAATAATGATCAATTTGCCTTATAAACATGGATTAGCTAACACAATGTGCCATTGGAACACAGGAGTGATGGTTGCTGATAATGGGCCCCTGTACGCCTACAGTTGAAGTCAGAAGTTTACAAAGACTTAGGTTGGATTAATTAACTTTTTTTTCAGCCACTCTACAAATTTCTTGTTAACAAACTACAGTTTTGGCAAGTCTGTTAGGACATCTACTCTGTGCATGACACAAGTCATTTTTCAAAGAATTGTTTACAGAGAGATTATTTCACTTATCACAATTCCAGTGGGCCATAAATTTACATACAAAATTACAGAAAATTATGTAATGGCTTTAGAAGCTTCTGAATTTACATAATTTTAGTCAGTTGGAGGTATACCTGTATATCTGTTTCAAGGCCTACCTTCAAACTCAGTGCCAAAAGAAATCAGCGAAGACCTCAGAAAATAAATTGTAGACCTCCACAAGTCTGGTTCATTCTTGGGAGCGATTTCCAAACGCCTGTTCATCTGTACCAACAATAGTACGCAAGTATAAACACCATGGGACCACGCAGCCGTCATACCGCTCATGTTTGGAGGAAAAAGGGGGAGGCTTGCAAGCCGAAGAATACCATCCCAACCATGAAGCACGGGGGGTGGCAGAGCCCTTGAGCTCATGTTGCACAACATGTTGCGCAACATTTATATAGGCTTTGCAATTGCATGAGAAAACAGAGTGATGGCTTCTATTAAAAAGAGGAGGATCCCATCAGCTTTCTATAGGCTAGGCCTACTATACTTATTTCTTAACTTTCCTAATATTAAGCACATTGCTTATCTGTACAACAGAAATATAGCCTACCTGGCTGGTATGAAAATAAACCACAGGAAACGTGTTCATCTGCTATTTAAGTGCATAGATTACATGTATTTTCTCCCACTGCCTGTTTCAAGGTGCATGATGATGATCCATTCTAAATCAAAACAAATTTGACACGTTATTTAGTAAAGACAAAATTAAATCAAGAATTGTGTGATGGGTGACCTGACAAAATGCACATAGAAATGTCAGTTATAGATCTGTCATTGACATTTAAAGTCTAAGTAGCGGTAGATCTGTTCTCCCAGAGCGCTAAGAACCTTGGCCTATCACAGTGCCATCCGTTTTGTCACCAAAGCCCCATATACTACCCACCACTGCCACCATTACACTCTCGTTGGCTGATGACGGATCACCACCTCAAGCTGAACCTCGGCAAGACGGAGCTGCTCTTCCTCCCGGGGAAGGACTGCCCGTTCCATGATCTCGCCATCACGGTTGACAACTCCACTGTGTCCTCCTCCCAGAGCGCTAAGAACCTTGGCGTGATCCTGGACAACACCCTGTCGTTCTCAACTAACATCAAGGCGGTGGCCCGTTCCTGTAGGTTCATGCTCTACAACATCCGCAGAGTACGACCCTGCCTCACACAGGAAGCGGCGCAGGTCCTAATCCAGGCACTTTTCATCTCCCGTCTGGATTACTGCAACTCGCTGTTGGCTGGGCTCCCTGCCTGTGCCATTAAACCCCTACAACTCATCCAGAACGCCGCAGCCCGTCTGGTGTTCAACCTTCCCAAGTTCTCTCACGTCACCCCGCTCCTCCGCTCTCTCCACTGGCTTCCAGTTGAAGCTCGCATCCGCTACAAGACCATGGTGCTTGCCTACGGAGCTGTGAGGGGAACGGCACCTCAGTACCTCCAGGCTCTGATCAGGCCCTACACCCAAACAAGGGCACTGCGTTCATCCACCTCTGGCCTGCTCGCCTCCCTACCACTGAGGAAGTACAGTTCCCGCGCAGCCCAGTCAAAACTGTTCGCTGCTCTGGCCCCCCAATGGTGGAACAAACTCCCTCACGACGCCAGGACAGCGGAGTCAATCACCACCTTCCGGAGACACCTGAAACCCCACCTCTTTCAGGAATACCTAGGATAGGATAAAGTAATCCTTCTCACCCCCCCCTTAAAAGATTTAGATGCACTATTGTAAAGTGGCTGTTCCACTGGATGTCTTAAGGTGAACGCACCAATTTGTAAGTCGCTCTGGATAAGAGCGTCTGCTAAATGACTTAAATGTAAATGTAAATGTTCTGTGTGCGCTAATTCTATGCTTCCCATTTTATTTTACTTTAGGTTTTGTCCACCAGCTTCAAACAGCTGAAAAAACAAAATTTTTGCTTATGGAAAATATATTTTAAAGCAGTTAGAATTTTAACAAACCAGGAAATGACAGAGCGATTTTCTGCACAGTGCATCTTTTAAATAGTTTCCATCTGTTGATTTGTTGTCTTGGCATTGGCAGGCTGTAGTGTTTATTATACCAACAGGGGGCAGCCTAACACCACTGAGATCAGACCATGGTTATTCTCCATACACTGGAGTCCAACGGCTCTTCATAGTAGAAGTGTTACCTTTGCTAGAAAATAAGAGGTGGTCAGCAAACTAATGATGAACCTGTCTGTCCATGTTGAGGCAGCAGGCCTGGGTGTGTTGTCTCATTAATGTCACATTTACAGAGATACAGTGCCTTGCAAAAGTGTTGAGCCCTTGGCCTTGGATTTCTTCACATTTTATTGCGTTACAAAGTGGGATTAAAATGGTCAACTCTCTTCACAAAATACTGTCCGTGGAAGAAAAATCAAATAACTAAAATATAAGTATTGAGCTCCCTGAGTCAATATGTTAAAAACACTTTTGGCATCGATTACAGTTGAGTCTTTCTGGGTAAGTCTCCAAGAGCTTTCCACACCTGGAATGTGCAATATTTGCCCATTTATTCTTTTTAAAATACTTCAAGCTCTGTCAAGATGTTGGGGATCGTGGCTAGACAGCAATTTCCAAGTCCTGCCATATATTTTCAAGCGGATTTAAGTCAAAACTGTAACTTGGCCACTCAGGAACATTCACCGGTAAGCAACTCGATTGTATATATGGCCTTGTAAAGGCTTTGCATTTAGCCCAAAAAGTGTCTCTTTTTTTGCACTACTTACTTTCGTGCCTTGTTGCGTACAATATGTTTATTCTGTATATTTGTATTCTTTTCTCTCTTGTTTAGGTGATTTATTGTGGAGTCACTACTATGTTGTTGATCCATCCTCAATTTTCTCCTATCACAACCTTTGAACTCTAGTTGTTTTAAAAATCACCAATGGCCTCATGGTAAACATCCCTAAGCAGTTTCATTTAGGAAGATTATCTTTGATGTGTTTGGGTTTAATACATTACAGTATAATACATTAAGTTGAGCATGCTTAAATAGATTCCATGTCTGATTTGTTATTGTTACCCATCTACCAATCACAGCCCTTCTTTACGAGATTTTCAAAAAAGCTCCCTGGTCCTTGTAATCTGTGCTTATAATTCAATACTTGACTGAGGGACCTTACAGATGTTGAATGTATGGGGGACAGAGGAAGGGTAAGTCATTCAAAAAATAATGTCAACCCATATTATTTCACAAAGAGTGAGTCCATGAGTCCAAATGTGATTTGTTAAGCCACATTTTACTGTTGAACTAATTTTAGGCTTGCCTATACAAAGAGGCTGACTACTTACGCAATGGCTATATTGGAATGATATACTGTACCAGTCAAACGTTTGGACACACCTACTCATTCAAGGGTTTCTTAAAAAAAAAAAAAACGATTTTCTACATTGTAGAAAAATGGTGAGGACATCAAAATTGTGAAATTAGACATGGAATCATGTAGTAACAAAAAAAAGTGTTAAATGTTTTATATTTTAGATTCTTCAACGTAGCCACCCTTTGCCTTTGACAGCTTTGGACACTCTTGGCATTCTCTCAACTAGCTTCACTTGGAATGCTTTGCCAACAGTCTTGAAGGGGTTCCCACATAGGCTGAGCACTTGTTGGCTGCTTTTCCATCACTCTGTGTTCCAACTCAACCCAAGCCATCTCAATTTGGTTGAGGTCGGGTGATTGTGGAGTCCATGTCATCTGATGCAGCACTCCATCACTCTCCTTCTTGGTCAAATAGCCCTTACACAGCCTGGAGGTTTGTTGAATCATTGTCCTGTTGAAAAACAAATGATAGTTCCACTGAGCGCAAACCAGATGGGATGGCATATGGCTGCAGAACGCTGTGGTAGCCATGCTGGTTAAGTGTGCCTTGAATTCTAAATAAATCACAGTGTCACCAGCAAAGCACCCCCACAGCATCACACCTCCTCCGTGCTTCACGGTGGGAACTACACATGCGGAGATCATCCGTTCACCTACTCTGCGTCTCACAAAGACACGGCGGTTGTAACCAAATATCTCAAATTTGGACTCGTCAAATCAAAGGACAGATTTCCACTGGTCTAATGTCCATTACTTGTGTTTCTTGGCCCAAGCAAGTCTCTTCTTATTGGTATCAGAACTAAGGATAAGACCCAGATGCAGAAAGCTAGAGTAACAGATATATATTGACCCAAACAGGGGGCAGGCAAAAGACAGGTCAAAGGCAGAGGTCCGTAATCCAGGGCAGAGTCAATAAGGTACAGAACAGCAGGCAGGCTGGGGGTCAGGACAGGCAGAGGTTTGTAAACGGGTCAGAGTGGCAGGCAGGCTGGGGGTCAGGACAGGCAGAATGGTCAGAACCGGGGAAACAGAACTTGAGAAAGCAGGGAGACGGGAAAACACGCTCGAAAGACATGACAAGGCGAACTGGCAACAGACAAACAGAGAACACGTGTATAAATACATTGGGGATAATGAGGAAGATGGACAACACCTGGAGAGGGGTGGAGACAAGCACAAAGACAGGTGAAACAGATCAGGGTGTGACAATTGGTGTCCTTTAGTAATTGTTTCTTTGCAGAAATTCAAACACGATTTACGCTTCTGAACAGTTGACGTTGACATGTGTGTCTAACTTGAACTCTGATTATTTGGGCTGCAATTTCTGAGGTTAACTAATGGATTTATCCGCTGCAGCAGAGGTAACTCTGGATCTTCCTTTCCTGTTGCGGTCCTCATGAAAGCCAGTTTCATCATAGATACACTACTGACATACTGACAGATGGTTTTCATCATAGGGCTTGGTCTTTTAGCAAATAGGGCCATCTTCTGTATACCACCCCTACCTAAATTCCACACATTAACTTAACAAGGCACACCTGATAATTGAAATGCATTCCAGTTGTCTACCTCATGAAGCTGGTTGAGAGAATGCCAAGCGTGTACAAAGCTGTCATGAAGGCAAAGGGTGGCTACTTTGAAGAATCTCAAATATAAAATATATTTGGATTTGTTTAACACTTTTTTGGTTACTATATGGAGCCATATGTGTTATTTAATAGTTTTGATGTCTTCACCATTATTTTACTATCTAGAAAATAGTAAAAATAAAGAAAAAACACTTGAATGAGTAGATGTGTCCAAACTCTTGACTGGTTCTGTATGTAAATGTTTTTTTTCTTCCAATTTGACAAGAGTATTTTGCGTAAATGGTTGACATGACCATGGCATCCATTTCATTCCCACTTTGCAGGGCAAAACAATTTGAAGATATCCAAGGGGTCTGAATACTTTTGCAAGGCACTGTAACACTCATGTCTTATCTGAGTTGAATATCCCCTTAGTTATGTAATGTTGTAATATTAATGTAATGACCCCATGGTTAATACACTGCCTACATATTCAATCCATCCTTATCCCAGTCTGCTGTTCCCACATGCTTCAAGAGGGCCATCATTGTTCCTGTTCCCGAGAAAGCTAAGGTAACTGAGCTAAGCGACTACCGCCCCGTAGCACTCACTTCCGTGATCATGAAGTGCTTTGAGAGACTAGTCAAGGACCATATCACCTCCACCCTACCTGACACCCTAGACCCACTCCAATTTGCTTACCGCCCAAATAGGTCCACAGACGATGCAATCTCAACCACACTGCACACTGCACTAACCCATCTGGACAAGAGGAATACCTATGTGAGAATGCTGTTCATCGACTACAGCTCAGCATTTAACACCATAGTACCCTCCAAACTCGTCATCAAGCTCGAGACCCTGGGTCTCGACCCCGCCCTGTGCAACTGGGTACTGGACTTCCTGACGGGCCGCCCCCAGGTGGTGAGGGAAGGTAACAACATCTCCACCCCGCTGATCCTCAACACTGGGGCCCCACAAGGGTGCGCTCTGAGCCCTCTCCTGTACTCCCTGTTCACCCACGACTGCGTGGCCACGCACGCCTCCAACTCAATCATCAAGTTTGCGGACGACACTACAGTGGTAGACTTGATTACCAACAACGACGAGATGGCCTACAGGGAGGAGGTGAGGGCCCTCGGAGTGTGGTGTCAGGAAAATAACCTCACACTCAACGTCAACAAAACAAAGGAGATGATTGTGGACTTCAGGAAACAGCAGAGGGAACACCCCCCTATCCACATCGACGGGACAGTAGTGGAGAGGGTAGTACGTTTTAAGTTCCTCGGCATACACATCACGGACAAACTGAATTGGTCCACCCACACAGACAATGTTGTGAAGAAGGCGCAGCAGCGCCTCTTCAACCTCAGGAAGCTGAAGAAATTTGTCTTGTCACCAAAAGCACTCACAAACTTCTACAGATGCACAATCGAGAGCATCCTGTCGGGCTGTATCACCGCCTGATACGGCAACTGCTCCGCCCACAACCGTAAGGCTCTCCAGAGGGTAGTGAGGTCTGCACAACGCATCACCGGGGGCAAACTACCTGCCCTCCAGGACACCTACACCACCCGATGTCACAGGAAGGCCATAAAGATCATCAAGGACAACAACCACCCGAGCCACTGCCTGTTCACCCCGCTATCATCCAGAAGGCGAGGTCAGTACAGGTGCATCAAAGCTGGGACCGAGAGACTGAAAAACAGCTTCTATCTCAAGGCCATCAGACTGTTAAACAGCCACCACTAACATTGAGTGGCTGCTGGCAACACACTGACTCAACTCCAGCTCACTTTAATAATGGAAATTGATGTAAAAAATGTATCACTAGCCACTTTAAACAATGCCACTTAATATAATGTTTACATACCCTACATTACTCATCTCATATGTATATGTATATACTGTACTCTATATCATCTACTGCATCCTTATGTAATACATGTATCACTAGCCACTTTAACTATGCCACTTTGTTTACATACTCATCTCATATGTATATACTGTACTCTATACCATCTACTGCATCTTGCCTATGCCGCTCTGTACCATCACTCATTCATATATCTTTATGTACATATTCTTTATCCCCTTACACTTGTGTGTATAATGTAGTAGTTTTGGAATTGTTAGTTAGATTACTTGTTGGTTATCACTGCATTGTCGGAACTAGAAGCACAAGCATTTCGCTACACTCGCATTAACATCTGCTAACCATGTGTATGTGACAAATAAATGTGATTTGATTTGATTTGAAAGGGACATTTCACATACTGACACTGCTGACACTACTGACACTACTGACATACTGACACTGCTGACACTACTGACACTACTGATACTGCTGACATACTGACACTGCTGACACTACTGACATACTGACACTACTGACATACTGACACTGCTGACATACTGACACTGCTGACATACTGACACTGCTGACACTACTGACACTACTGACATACTGACACTGCTGACACTACTGACATACTGACACTGCTGACACTGCTGACATACTAACACTACTGACACTACTGACACTGCTGACACTACTGACACTGCTGACACTACTGACATACTGACACTGCTGACACTGCTGACATACTAACACTACTGACACTACTGACACTGCTGACACTACTGACACTACGGACACTACTGACATACTGACACTACTGACATACTGACACTACTGACATACTAACACTACTGACACTACTGACACTGCTGACACTACTGACACTACTGACACTACTGACACTACTGACATACTGACACTACTGACATACTGACACTGCTGACATACTAACACTACTGACATACTGACACTACTGACATACTGACACTGCTGACATACTGACACTACTGACACTGCTGACATACTGACACTACTGACACTGCTGACATACTGATACTGCTGACACTACTGACATACTGACACTACTGACATACTAACACTGCTGACACTACTGACATACTGACACTACTGACATACTGACACTGCTGACACTGCTGACATACTAACACTACTGACATACTGACACTACTGACATACTGACACTGCTGACATACTGACACTACTGACACTGCTGACATACTGACACTACTGACACTGCTGACATACTGATACTGCTGACATACTGACATACTGACACTACTGACATACTGACACTGCTGACATACTGACACTGCTGACACTACTGACACTGCTGACACTACTGACATACTGACACTGCTGACACTACTGACCTACTGACATACTGACACTGCTGACATACTGACACTACTGACACTGCTGACATACTGACACTACTGACACTACTGACACTGCTGACATACTGACACTACTGACACTGCTGACATACTAACATACTGACACTGCTGACATACTGACATACTGACACTACTGACATACTGACACTGCTGACATACTGACACTGCTGACACTACTGACACTGCTGACACTACTGACATACTGACACTGCTGACACTACTGACATACTGACACTACAGACACTGCTGACATACTGACACTACTGACACTGCTGACATACTGATACTGCTGACATACTGACATACTGACACTACTGACATACTGACACTGCTGACATACTGACACTGCTGACACTACTGACACTGCTGACACTACTGACATACTGACACTGCTGACACTACTGACATACTGACACTGCTGACATACTGACACTACTGACACTGCTGACATACTGACACTACTGACACTACTGACACTGCTGACATACTGACACTACTGACACTGCTGACATACTGACATACTGACACTGCTGACATACTGACATACTGACACTGCTGACATACTGACATACTGACATACTGACACTACTGACATACTAACACTGCTGACATACTGACACTACTGACATACTGACACTGCTGACATACTGACAATACTGACATACTAACACTACTGACATACTAACACTACTGACACTACTGACATACTGACACTGCTGACATACTGACACTACTGACATACTAACACTACTGACACTGCTGCCATACTGACACTACTGACACTACTGACACTACTGACATACTGACACTACTGACACTACTGACACTACTGACACTACTGACATACTGACACTACTGACACTGCTGACATACTGACACTACTGACATACTGACACTGCTGACATACTGACACTGCTGACATACTGACACTGCTGACACTACTGACACTGCTGACATACTGACACTGCTGACATACTGACACTGCTGACATACTGACTACTGACACTGCTGACATACTGACACTACTGACACTACTGACACTGCTGACATACTGACACTGCTGACATACTGACACTGCTGACATACTGACACTACTGACACTGCTGACATACTGACACTACTGACATACTGACACTGCTGACATACTAACACTACTGACACTACTGACACTACTGACACTGCTGACACTGCTGACACTACTGACACTACTGACATACTGACACTGCTGACATACTGACACTACTGACATACTGACACTACTGACATACTGACACTACTAACACTGCTGACATACTGACACTGCTGACATACTGACACTGCTGACACTACTAACACTACTGACACTACTGACACTACTGACACTACTGACACTGCTGACACTACTGACACTACTGACACTGCTGACATACTAACACTACTGACACTACTGACACTGCTGACATACTGACACTGCTGACATACTGACATACTGACACTACTGACATACTAACACAACTGACACTGCTGACATACTGACACTACTGACACTGCTGACACTACTGACATACTGACATACTGACACTGCTGACATACTGACACTGCTGACACTACTGACACTACTGACACTGCTGACATACTGACACTACTGACACTGCTGACACTGCTGACATACTGACACTACTGACACTGCTGACACTACTGACATACTGACATACTGACACTGCTGACATACTGACACTGCTGACACTACTGACACTGCTGACATACTGACACTACTGACAAACTGACACTACTGACACTGCTGACATACTGACACTGCTGACATACTGACACTACTGACACTGCTGACACTGCTGACATACTGACACTACTGACACTGCTGACATACTGACACTACTGACACTGCTGACATACTGACACTACTGACACTGCAGACATACTGACACTACTGACACTACTGACATACTGACACTACTGACATACTGACATACTGACACTGCTGACATACTGACAATACTGACATACTAACACTACTGACATACTAACATTACAGACACTACTGACATACTGACACTGCTGACATACTGACACTACTGACATACTAACACTACTGACACTGCTGACATACTGACACTACTGACACTACTGACACTACTGACATACTGACACTACTGACACTGCTGACATACTGACACTACTGACATACTGACACTGCTGACATACTGACACTGCTGACATACTGACACTGCTGACACTACTGACACTGCTGACATACTGACACTGCTGACATACTGACACTGCTGACATACTGACTACTGACACTGCTGACATACTGACACTACTGACACTACTGACACTGCTGACATACTGACACTGCTGACATACTGACACTGCTGACATACTGACACTACTGACACTGCTGACATACTGACACTACTGACATACTGACACTGCTGACACTACTGACATACTGACACTACTGACATACTGACACTGCTGACACTACTGACATACTGACACTGCTGACATACTGACACTGCTGACACTACTGACACTGCTGACACTGCTGACATACTGACACTACTGACACTGCTGACACTACTGACATACTGACACTGTGACATACTGACACTGCTGACATACTGACACTGCTGACATACTGACACTGCTGACATACTGACACTACTGACATACTGACACTACTGACACTACTGACATACTGACACTACTGACATACTGACACTACTGACACTACTGACACTGCTGACACTACTGACATACTAACACTACTGACACTGCTGACATACTGACACTGCTGACATACTGACATACTAACACTACTGACATACTGACACTACTGACATACTGACACTGCTGACATACTGACACTACTGACATACTGACACTACTGACATACTGACACTACTAACACTGCTGACATACTGACACTGCTGACATACTGACACTGCTGACACTACTAACACTACTGACACTACTGACACTACTGACACTACTGACACTGCTGACACTACTGACACTACTGACACTGCTGACACTACTGACACTGCAGACACTACTGACACTGCTGACACTACTGACACTGCTGACATACTGACACTGCTGACACTACTGACACTGCTGACATACTGACACTGCTGACATACTGACATACTGACACTACTGACATACTAACACAACTGACACTGCTGACATACTGACACTACTGACACTGCTGACACTACTGACATACTGACATACTGACACTGCTGACATACTGACACTGCTGACATTACTGACACTACTGACACTGCTGACATACTGACACTACTGACACTGCTGACACTGCTGACATACTGACACTACTGACACTGCTGACACTACTGACATACTGACACTGCTGACATACTGACACTGCTGACACTACTGACACTGCTGACATACTGACACTACTGACATACTGACACTACTGACACTGCTGACATACTGACACTACTGACACTGCTGACATACTGACACTACTGACACTGCAGACATACTGACACTACTGACACTACTGACATACTGACACTGCTGACATACTGACATACTGACACTACTGACATACTGACAATACTGACATACTAACACTACTGACATACTAACACTACAGACACTACTGACATACTGACACTGCTGACATACTGACACTACTGACATACTAACACTACTGACACTGCTGACATACTGACACTACTGACACTACTGACACTACTGACATACTGACACTACTGACACTGCTGACATACTGACACTACTGACATACTGACACTGCTGACATACTGACACTGCTGACATACTGACACTGCTGACACTACTGACACTGCTGACATACTGACACTGCTGACATACTGACACTACTGACATACTGACACTGCTGACATACTGACACTACTGACATACTGACACTACTGACACTACTGACATACTGACACTACTGACATACTGACACTACTGACACTACTGACACTGCTGACATACTGACTACTGACACTGCTGACATACTGACACTACTGACACTACTGACACTGCTGACATACTGACACTGCTGACATACTGACACTGCTGACATACTGACACTACTGACACTGCTGACATACTGACACTACTGACATACTGACACTGCTGAAACTACTGACATACTGACACTACTGACATACTGACACTGCTGACACTACTGACATACTGACACTGCTGACATACTGACACTGCTGACACTACTGACACTGCTGACACTGCTGACATACTGACACTACTGACACTGCTGACACTACTGACATACTGACACTGCTGACATACTGACACTGCTGACACTACTGACATACTGACACTGCTGACATACTGACAATGCTGACATACTGACACTACTGACATACTGACACTACTGACACTACTGACATACTGACACTACTGACATACTGACACTACTGACACTACTGACACTGCTGACACTACTGACATACTAACACTACTGACACTGCTGACATACTGACACTGCTGACATACTGACATACTAACGCTACTGACATACTGACACTACTGACATACTGACACTGCTGACACTACTGACATACTGACACTACTGACATACTGACACTGCTGACACTACTGACATACTGACACTGCTGACATACTGACACTGCTGACACTACTGACACTGCTGACACTACTGACATACTGACACTACTGACACTGCTGACACTACTGACATACTGACACTGCTGACATACTGACACTGCTGACACTACTGACATACTGACACTGCTGACATACTGACACTGCTGACATACTGACACTACTGACATACTGACACTACTGACATACTGACACTACTGACACTACTGACACTACTGACACTGCTGACACTACTGACATACTAACACTACTGACACTGCTGACATACTGACACTGCTGACATACTGACATACTAACACTACTGACATACTGACACTACTGACATACTGACACTACTGACACTACTGACACTACTGACATACTGACACTACTGACACTGCTGACACTACTGACATACTAACACTACTGACACTGCTGACACTACTGACATACTGACACTACTGACACTAGTGACACTACTGACATACTGACACTACTGACACTGCTGACACTACTAACACTACTGACGTACTAACACTACTGACATACTGACACTACTGACACTACTGACATACTGACACTGCTGACACTGCTGACACTGATGACACTACTGACACTACTGACATACTGACACTGCTGACACTACTGACATACTAACACTGCTGACACTACTGACATACTAACACTACTGACACTGCTGACATACTAACACTACTGACACTACTGACACTGCTGACATACTAACACTACTGACACTACTGACACTACTGACACTGCTGACACTACTGACACTACTGACATACTGACACTACTGGCATACTGACACTACTGACACTACTGACATACTGACACTGCTGACACTACTAACACTACTGACACTACTGACACTACTAACACTACTGACACTACTGACACTACTGACATACTGACACTGCTGACACTGCTGACACTACTGACACTGCTGACATACTGACACTACTGACATACTGACACTACTGACACTGCTGACATACTGACATACTGACACTACTAACACTGCTGACATACTGACACTGCTGACATACTGACACTGCTGACACTACTAACACTACTGACACTACTGACACTACTGACACTACTGACACTGCTGACACTACTGACACTACTGACACTGCTGACACTACTGACACTGCAGACACTACTGACACTACTGACACTGCTGACACTACTGACACTGCTGACATACTGACACTGCTGACATACTGACACTGCTGACATACTGACATACTGACACTACTGACATACTAACACAACTGACACTGCTGACATACTGACACTACTGACACTGCTGACACTACTGACATACTGACATACTGACACTGCTGACATACTGACACTGCTGACACTACTGACACTACTGACACTGCTGACATACTGACACTACTGACACTGCTGACACTGCTGACATACTGACACTACTGACACTGCTGACACTACTGACATACTGACATACTGACACTGCTGACATACTGACACTGCTGACACTACTGACACTGCTGACATACTGACACTGCTGACATACTGACACTACTGACACTGCTGACATACTGACACTACTGACACTACCGACACTGCTGACACTACTGACACTGCTGACATACTGACACTACTGACATACTTACACTACCTACACTGCTGACATACTGACATACTGACACTACTAACACTGCTGACATACTGACACTACTGACACTACCGACACTGCTGACACTACTGACACTGCTGACATACTGACACTACTGACATACTGACACTGCTGACACTACTGACATACTAACACTGCTGACACTACTGACATACTAACACTACTGACACTGCTGACATACTAACACTACTGACACTACTGACACTACTGACACTGCTGACATACTGACATACTGACACTACTGACATACTAACACAACTGACACTGCTGACATACTGACACTACTGACACTGCTGACACTACTGACATACTGACATACTGACACTGCTGACATACTGACACTGCTGACACTACTGACACTACTGACACTGACATACTGACACTACTGACACTGCTGACACTGCTGACATACTGACACTACTGACACTACTGACACTACTGACATACTGACATACTGACACTGCTGACATACTGACACTGCTGACACTACTGACACTGCTGACATACTGACACTGCTGACATACTGACACTACTGACACTGCTGACATACTGACACTACTGACACTACTGACACTGCTGACACTACTGACACTGCTGACATACTGACACTACTGACATACTGACACTACTGACACTGCTGACATACTGACATACTGACACTACTGACACTGCTGACATACTGACACTACTGACACTACTGACACTGCTGACATACTGACACTACTGACACTGCTGACATACTGACACTACTGACATACTGACACTGCTGACACTACTGACATACTAACACTGCTGACACTACTGACATACTAACACTACTGACACTGCTGACATACTAACACTACTGACACTACTGACACTACTGACACTGCTGACATACTAACACTACTGACACTACTGACACTACTGACACTGCTGACACTACTGACACTACTGACATACTGACACTACTGGCATACTGACACTACTGACACTACTGACATACTGACACTGCTGACATACTGACACTGCTGACACTACTAAAACTACTGACACTACTGACACTACTAACACTACTGACACTACTGACATACTGACACTGCTGACATACTGACACTACTGACACTACCGACACTGCTGACACTACTGACACTGCTGACATACTGACACTACTGACATACTGACACTACTGACACTGCTGACATACTGACATACTGACACTACTAACACTGCTGACATACTGACACTGCTGACATACTGACACTGCTGACACTACTAACACTACTGACACTACCGACACTGACACTACTGACACTGCTGACACTACTGACACTACTGACACTGACACTGCTGACACTACTGACACTGCAGACACTACTGACACTGCAGACACTACTGACACTACTGACACTGCTGACACTACTGACACTGCTGACATACTGACACTGCTGACATACTGACATACTGACACTACTGACATACTGACACTGCTGACATACTGACACTACTGACACTGCTGACACTACTGACATACTGACATACTGACACTGCTGACATACTGACACTGCTGACACTACTGACACTACTGACACTGCTGACATACTGACACTACTGACACTGCTGACACTGCTGACATACTGACACTACTGACACTGCTGACACTACTGACACTACTGACACTGCTGACATACTGACACTGCTGACACTACTGACACTGCTGACATACTGACACTGCTGACATACTGACACTACTGACACTGCTGACATACTGACACTACTGACACTACCGACACTGCTGACACTACTGACACTGCTGACATACTGACACTACTGACATACTGACACTACTGACACTGCTGACATACTGACATACTGACACTACTAACACTGCTGACATACTGACACTACTGACACTACCGACACTGCTGACACTACTGACACTGCTGACATACTGACACTACTGACACTACTGACACTGCTGACATACTGACATACTGACACTACTAACACTGCTGACATACTGACACTGCTGACATACTGACACTGCTGACACTACTAACACTACTGACACTACTAACACTACTGACACTGCTGACATACTAACACTACTGACACTACTGACACTGCTGACATACTAACACTACTGACACTACTGACACTACTGACACTACTGACACTACTGACACTACTGACACTACTGACACTACTGACATACTGACACTACTGACACTACTGACATACTGACACTGCTGACACTACTGACACTACTGACACTACTGACACTACTGACACTACTGACACTACTGACACTACTGACACTACTGACACTACTGACACTACTGACACTGCTGACATACTGACACTACACTGACATACTGACACTACTGACACTGCTGACACTACTGACACTACTGACACTACTAACACTACTGACATACTGACACTGCTGACATACTGACACTGCTGACACTACTGACACTACTGACACTACTGACACTACTGACACTACACTGACACTGCTGACACTACACTGACACTGCTGACATACTGACACTGCTGACACTACTGACACTACTGACACTGCTGACACTACTGACACTACATACTGACACTGCTGACATACTGACACTGCTGACATACTGACACTACTGACACTACTGACACTACTAACACAATACTGACACTACTGACATACTGACACTACTGACACTACTGACACTACATGACACTGACATACTGACACTGCTGACATACTGACACTACTGACACTACTGACACTACTGACACTGCTGACACACTACTGACACTACTGACACTGCTGACATACCGACACTACTGACACTGCTGACACTACTGACATACTGACATACTGCTGACATACTGACACTACTGACACTACTGACACTGCTGACATACGACACTGACATACTGACACTGCTGACACTACTGACACTACTGACACTACTGACACTACACTGACACTACTGACACTACTGACACTACTGACACTACTGACACTACTGACACTACTGACACTGCTGACACTACTGACACTACTGACACTACTAACACTGCTGACATACTGACACTGCACCTGACACTGCTGACACTACTGACACTACTGACACTACTGACATACTGACACTACTGACACTACTGACACTACTGACACTACCGACACTGACACTACTGACACTACTGACATACTGACACTACTGACACTACTGACATACTACACTACTGACACTACTGACACTACTGACACTGCTGACATACTGAACACTGACACTGACACTACTGACACTACTGACACTACTGACACTACTGACATACTGACACTACACTGACACTGACATACTGACACTACTGACATACTGACACTACTGACACTACTGACACTACTGACATACTACTACTGACACTACTGACACACTACTGACATACTGACACTGCTGACATACTGACACTACTGACACTACTGACACTACTGACACTACTGACACTACTGACACTACTGACACTACTGACATACTGACACTACTGACACTGCTGACATACTGACACTACTGACATACTGAACACTACTGACATACTGACACTGCTGACATACTGACACTGCTGACACTACTGACACTACTGACAACTGACACTACTGACACTACTGACACTGCTGACACTACTGACACTACTGACACTACTGACACTACTGACACTACTGACACTGCAGACACTACTGACACTGCTGCTGACACTACTGACACTACTGACACTGACACTACTGACACTGCTGACATACTGACACTGCTGACATACTGACACTACTGACACTACTGACATACTGAACACAACTGACACTGCTGACATACTGACACTACTGACACTGCTGACACTACTGACACTACTGACATACTGACACTGCTGACATACTGACACTGCTGACACTACTGACACTACTGACACTACTGACACTACTGACACTGACACTGCTGACACTACTGACACTACTGACACTACTGACACTACTGACACTACTGACACTACTGACATACTGACACTGCTGACACTACTGACACTACTGACACTACTGACACTGCTGACATACTGACACTGACATACTGACACTACTGACACTACTGACACTACTGACACTGCTGACATACTGACACTGCTGACACTACTGACACTGCTGACATACTGACATGACACTGACACTACTGACACTACTGACACTACTGACATACTGACACTACTGACACTACTGACATACTGACACTACTGACACTACTGACACTACTGACACTACTGACACTGACACTACTGACACTACTGACACTACTGACATACTGACACTACTAACACTGCTGACACTACTAACACTACTGACACTACTGACACTACTGACACTGCTGACACTAGTGACACTACTGACACTACTGACACTACTGACACTACTGACACTACTGACATACTGACATACTGACACTGCTGACATACTGACACTGCTGACATACTGACAATCTGACACTACTGACACTACTAACACTACTGACACTACTGACACTACTGACACTACTGACACTGCTGACATACTGACACTACTGACACTGACACTACTGACATACTGACATACTGACACTGCTGACATACTGACACTGCTGACACTACTGACACTGCTGACATACTGACACTACTGACATACTGACACTACTGACACTGCTGACATACTGACACTACTGACACTGCTGACATACTGACACTACTGACACTGCTGACATACTGACACTACTGACATACTGACACTACTGACACTGCTGACATACTGACACTGCTGACATACTGACACTACTGACACTGCTGACACTGCTGACATACTGACACTACTGACACTACTGACACTGACACTACTGACACTACTGACATACTGACACTACTGACATATTGACACGACTGACACTACTGACACTACTGACATACTAACACTACTGACATACTGACACTACTGACACTACTGACACTACTGACACTACTACTGACACTGCTGACACTACTGACACTGCTGACATACTGACACACTACTGACACTGCTGACATACTGACACTACTGACACTACTGACATACTGACACTACTGACACTACGACACTACTGACACTACATACTGACATACTGACACTGCTGACATACTGACACTACTGACACTACTGACACTACTACTGACACTACTGACACTACTACACTGCTGACACTGACACTGACACTACTGACACTACTACTGACACTACTGACACTACTGACACTACTGACACTACACTGACACTGCTGACATACTGACACTACTGACATACTGACACTGCTGACACTACTGACACTACTGACATACTGACACTGACACTACTGACACTACTGACACTACTGACATACTACTGACACTACTGACACTACTGACATACTGACACTACTGACATACTACTGACACTACTGACACTACTGACACTACTGACACTGCTGACATACTGACACTACTGACACTACTGACACTACTGACACTACTGACACTACTGACACTACTGACACTACTGACACTGCTGACATACTGACACTACTGACATACTGACACTGCTGACACTGACATACTGACACTACTGACACTACTGACACTGCTACTGACACTACTGACACTACTGACACTACTGACTGCTGACATACTGACATACTGACACTACTGACATACACTGACACTACTGACACTACTGACACTACTGACACTACTGACATACTGACATACTGACACTACTACTGACACTACTGACACTACTACTGACACTACTGACATACTGACACTACTGACACTACTGACATACTGACACTACTGACACTACTGACATACTGACATACTGACACTACTGACACTACATACTGACACTACTGACATACTGACACTGACACTACTGACATACTGACACTGCTGACATACTGACACTACTGACACTACTGACACTACACCGCTGACATACTGACACTACTGACACTGACACTACTGACACTACTGACACTACTGACACTACTGACACTACTGACACTACTGACACTACACTACTGACACTGCTGACATACTGACACTACTGACACTGCTGACACTACCGCTGCACTGACACTACTGACACTGCTGACACTGACACTGACACTACTGACATACTGACATACTGACACTACTGACACAACTGACACTACTGACACTACATGACACTACTGACACTACACCGCTGACACTACTGACATACTGACACTACTGACACTACTGACATACTACACTGCTGACACTACTGACACTACTGACACTACTGACACTACTGACACTACTGACATACTGACACTACTGACACTACTGACACTACTGACACTACTGACACTACTGACACTACTGACACTGCTGACACTGACTACTGACATACTGACACTACTGACACTACTGACACTACTGACACTACTGACACTACTGACACTACTGACACTACTGACACTACTGACACTACTGACACTACTGACACTACTGACACTACTGACATACTGACACTACTGACACTGACACTACTGACACTACTGACACTGCTGACACTACTGACACTACACACTACATACTGACACTACTGACACTACTGACACTGCTGACATACTGACACTACTGACACTACTGACACACTACTGACACTACTGACATACTGACACTACTGACACTACTGACACTACTGACACTGACACTACTGACACTACTGACACTACTGACACTACACTGACACACTACTGACATACTGACACTACTGACATACTGACACTGACACTACTGACACTGCTGACACTACTGACACTACTGACATACTGACACTACTGACATACTGACACTACTGACACTACTGACACTGCACTGACACTGACATACTGACACTGCTGACATACTGACACTACTGACACTACTGACACTACTGACATACTACTACTGACATACTGACATACTGACACTACTGACACTACTGACACTACTGACACTACTGACATACATACTGACACTGACACACACTACTGACACTACTGACACTACTGACATACTGACATACTGACACTACTGACATACTGACACTGCTACTGACACTGCTGACATACTGACACTGACACTACTGACACTGCTGACACTACTGACACTACTGACACTACTGACACTACTGACACTGACATACTGACACTACTGACACTACTGACACTACTGACACTACTGACATACTGACACTGCTGACACTACTAACACATACTGACACTGCTGACACTACTGACATACTGACACTACTGACACTACTGACACTGCTGACACCACTACTGACACTACTGACACTACTACTGACATACTGACACTGCTGACACTACTGACACTACTGACATACTGACACTGCTGACATACTGACATACTGACACTACTATACTGACACTACTGACACTGCTGACATACTGACACTACTGACACTGCTGACACTACTGACACTACTGACATACTGACACTGCTGACATACATGCTGACACTGCTGACATACTGACACTGCTGACATACTGACACTACTGACACTGCTGACATACTGACACTACTGACACTACACTGACATGACACTGACTGACACTACTGACACTACTGACACTGCTGACATACTGACACTACTGACATACTGACACTACTGACACTACTGACATACTGACACTACTGACACTACTGACACTGCTGACACTACTGACACTACTGACACTACTGACACTACTGACACTGCTGACATACTGACACTGCTGACACTACTGACATACTGACACTACTGACACTACTGACACTACTGACATACTGACACTGCTGACATACTGACACTACTGACACTGCTGACACTACTGACACTACTGACACTGACTGACACTACTGACACTAACACTACTGACATACTGACACTACACTGACATACTGACACTGCTGACATACTGACACTACTGACACTGCTGACATACTACACTACTGACACTACTGACACTACTGACATACTGACACTACTGACACTACTGACATGACACTGCTGACATACTGACACTACTGACACTACTGACACTGCTGACATACTGACACTACTGACATACTGACACTACTGACACTACACCGACACTGCTGACACTAACACTACTGACATACTGACACTGACATACTGACACTACTGACACTACTGACATACTGACACCACTGACACTACTGACATACTGACACTACTGACACTGACACTACTGACACTACTGACACTACTGACACTACTGACACATACTGACACTGCTGACATACTACACTGCTGACACTACTGACACTACTGACATACTGACACTGCTGACACTACTACTGACACTACTGACATACTGACACTACTGACACTACTGACACTGACACTACTGACACTGCTGACATGACACTGCTGACACTACTGACACTACTGACACTACTGACATACTGACACTACTGACATGACACTGCTGACATACTGACACTACTACACTACTGACATACTGACACTACTGACACTACTGACACTGCTGACATACTGACACTACTGACACTACTGACACTGCTGACACTACTGACACTACTGACACACTACTGCTGACACTACTGACACTGCTGACACTACTGACACTACTGACACTACTGACACACTACACTGCTGACATACTGACACTACTGACATACTGACACTACTGACACTACTGACATACTGACACTAACTGACACTGCTGACATACTGACACTACTGACACTACTGACACTACTGACATACTAACATACTGACACTACTGACACTACTGACACTGACATACTGACACTACTGACACTACTGACACTACTGACACTGCTGACATACTGACACTGCTGACACTACTGACACTACTGACACTACTGACACTACTGACACTACTGACACTACTGACACTACTGACACACTGACACTACTGACACTGCTGACACTACTGACACTACTGACATACTGACACTACTGACACTACTGACACTACTGACACTGACACATACTGACACTACACACTACTGACACTACTGACACTACTGACACTACTGACACTACTGACACTACTACACACTGACACTGACTGACACTACTGACACTGCTGACATACTGACACTACTGACACTACTGACACTGCACACTACTGACACTACTGACACTACTGACACTGCTGACACTACTGACATACTAACACTACTGACACTGCTGACACTACTGACACTACTGACACTACTGACACTAACATACTGACACTACTGACACTACTGACACTACTGACACTACTGACACTACTGACACTACTGACACTACTACACTGCTGACACTACTGACACTACTGACACTGCTGACATACTGACACTACTGACATAATGACACTACTGACACTACTGACACTGCTGACATACTGACACTACTGACACTACTGACACTGACATACTGACACTACTGACATACTGACACTGCTGACACTACTGACACTACTGACATACTGACACTACTGACACTACTGACATACTGACACTACTGACACACTGCTGACATACTGACACTACTGACATACTGACACTACTGACACTACTGACACTACTGACACTACTGACATACTGACACTACTGACACTACTGACACTACTGACACTGACATACTGACACTGCTGACATACTGACACTACTGACACTACTGACACTACTGACACTACTGACATACTGACACTACTGACACTACTGACATACTGACACTGCTGACATACTGACACTACTGACATACTGACACTACTGACATACTGACACTACTGACACTACTGACACTACTGACATACTGACATACTGACACTGACACTACTGACACTACTGGCCTGCTGACACTACTGACACTACTGACATACTGACACTACTGACATACTGACACTACTGACACTACTGACACTACTGACACTGCTACTGACACTACTGACACTACTGACACTACTGACATACTGACACTACTGACACTGCTGACACTACTGACACTACTGACACTACTGACACTGCTGACATACTGACACTGCTGACATACTGACATACTGACACTACACATACTAACACACTGACACTGACATACTGACACTGCTGACATACTGACACTGCTGACATACTGACACTGCATACTGACACTGACACTACTGACACTACTGACATACTGACACTGCTGACATACTGACACTACTGACACTACACTGACACTGCTGACACTACTGACACTACTGACACTGCTGACACTGACATACTGACACTACTGACACTGCTGACATACTGACACTGACACTGACACTACTGACATACTGACACTACTGACATACTGACACTACTGACACTACTGACACTGCTGACATACTGACACTGCTGACATACTGACACTGCTGACACTACTGACACTGCTGACATACTGACACTGACACTACTGACACTGCTGACATACTGACACTACTGACACTACTGACACTGCTGACATACTGACACTACTGACATACTGACACTACTGACACTGCTGACATACTGACACTACTGACACTACTGACATACTGACACTACTGACACTGCTGACACTGCTGACACTACTGACACTGCTGACACTACTGACACTGCTGACATACTGACACTACTGACATACTGACACTACTGACACTACTGACACTGCTGACATACTGACACTACTGACACTACTGACACTGCTGACATACTGACACTACTGACACTACTGACACTGCTGACATACTGACACTGCTGACACTACTGACACTGCTGACATACTGACACTGCTGACACTACTGACACTACTGACACTACTGACACTACTGACACTACTGACATACTGACACTACTGACTGACATACTGACACTGCTGACATACTGACACTACTGACACTACTGACACTACTGACACTACTGACACTACTGACATACTGACACTACTGACACTACTGACACTACTGACACTACTGACACTGCTGACACTACTGACACTACTGACACTACTGACACTACTGACACTACTGACACTACTGACATACTGACACTGCTGACACTACTGACACTACTGACACTACTGACACTACTGACATACTGACACTACTGACACTACTGACATACTGACACTGCTGACATACTACACTGACACTACTGACACTACTGACACTACTGACACTACTGACACTACTGACACTACTGACACTACTGACACTGCTGACACTACTGACACTGCTGACACTACTGACACTACTGACACTACTGACACTGCTGACATACTGACACTGCTGACATACTGACATACTGACACTACTGACATACTAACACAACTGACACTACTGACATACTGACACTGACACACTGCTGACACTACTGACACTACTGACACTACTGACACTACTGACACTACTGACACTACTGACACTACTGACACTGCTGACATACTGACACTACTGACACTACTGACACTGCTGACACTACTGACATACTGACACTACTGACACTGCTGACATACTGACACTACTGACACTGACATACTGACACTACTGACACTGCTGACACTGCTGACATACTGACACTGCTGACACTACTGACACTACATGACACTACATACTAACACCACTGACATACTGACACTGCTGACATACTGACACTGCTGACATACTGACACTACTGACACTGCTGACTGACACTGCTGACATACTGACACTGCTGACACTACTGACATACTGACATACTGACACTGCTGACACTACTGACACTGCTGACATACTGACACTACTGACATACTACACTACTGACACTACTGACATACTGACACTACTGACACTGCTGACATACTGACACTACTGACACTGCTGACACTGCTGACATACTGACACTACTGACACTACTGACACTACTGACACTACTGACACTACTGACATACTGACACTACTGACACTGCTGACATACTGACACTACTGACACTACTGACACTGCTGACATACTGACACTGCTGACATACTGACACTGCTGACATACTGACACTGCTGACACTACTGACACTGCTGACATACTGACACTGCTGACACTACTGACACTGCTGACATACTGACACTGACACTACACTACTGACACTGCTGACACTACTGACACTACTGACATACTGACACTACTGACACTACTGACACTACTGACACTGCTGACATACTAACACTACTGACACTACTGACACTACTGACACTACTGACACTACTGACATACTGACACTACTGACACTACTGACACTACTGACACTACTGACATACTGACACTGCTGACATACTGACACTACTGACACTACTGACACTGCTGACACTACTGACACTACTGACATACTGACACTACTGACACTACTGACATACTGACACTACTGACATACTGACACTGACACTACTGACACTACTGACACTGCTGACACTACTGACACTACTGACACTACTGACACTACTGACACTACTGACACTACTGACACTACTGACACTACTGACACTACTGACACTACTGACACTGACACTGCTGACACTACTGACACTACTGACACTACTGACACTGCACTGACATACTGACACTGCTGACATACTGACATACTGACACTACTGACATACTGACACAACTGACACTGCTGACATACTGACACTGCTGACACTACTGACACTGCTGACATACTGACACTACTGACACTACTGACATACTGACATACTGACACTGCTGACATACTGACATACACTGACACTGCTGACATACTGACACCACTGACATACTGACACTACTGACACTACTGACATACTGACACTACTGACACTACTGACATACTGACACTGCTGACACTGCTGACACTGACTGACTACTGACACTACTGACACTACTGACACTGCTGACACTACTGACACTGCTGACATACTGACACTGCTGACACTACTGACATACTGACACTACTGACATACTGACACTGCTGACATACTGACACTGCTGACACAACTGACACTACTGACACTGCTGACACTGACATACTGACACTACTGACACTACTGACACTACTGACACTACTGACACTGCTGACATACTGACACTACTGACATACTGACACTACACTGCTGACACTACTGACACTGCTGACATACTGACACTACTGACACTGCTGACACTACTGACACTACTGACACTACTGACACTACTGACACTACTGACACTGCTGACATACTGACACTACTGACACTGCTGACATACTGACACTACTGACACTACTGACATACTGACACTACTGACACTGACACTACTGACATACTGACACTGCTGACACTACTGACATACTGACACTACTGACATACTGACACTGCTGACACTACTGACACTACTGACATACTGACACTGCTGACATACTGACACTACTGACATACTGACACTACTGACATACTGACACTGACACTACTGACACTACTGACACTACTGACACTACTGACACTACTGACATACTGACACTACTGACACTGCTGACATACTGACACTACTGACACTACTGACACTACTGACACTACACTACTGACACTGCTGACATACTGACACTGACACTACTGACATACTGACACTACTGACACTGCTGACATACTGACACTACTGACACTACTGACATACTGACACTGCTGACACTACTGACACTGCTGACATACTGACACTACTGACATACTGACACTACATACTGACACTGCTGACATACTGACACTACTGACACTACTGACACTACTGACACTACTGACACTACTGACACTGCTGACACTACTGACACTACTGACACTGCTGACACTGCTGACATACTGACACTGCTGACATACACATACTGACACTGCTGACATACTGACACTACACTGCTGACATACTAACACTGACACTAACTGCTGACATACTGACACTACTGACACTGCTGACATACTGACACTGCTGACACTACTGACACTACTGACATACTACACTGACATACTGACACTGCTGACATACTGACACTGCTGACATACTGACACACTAGACACTACTGACATACTACTGCTGACATACTGACATACTGACACTACTGACATACTGACACTGCTGACATACTGACACTGCTGACATACTGAACACTGGACACTGCTGACATACTGACACTGCTGACATACTGACACTGCTGACATACTGACATACTGACACTGCTGACATACTGACACTGCTGACATACTAACACTGCTGACATACTGACATACTGACATACTGACATACTGAACACTGCTGACACTACTGACACTGACACTACTGACATACTACACTGCTGACATACTGACATACTGACACTACTGACACTACTGACACTACTGACACTACTGACACTGCTGACATACTGACACTGCTGACATACTAACACTACTGACATACTGACACTACTGACATACTGACACTGCTGACATACTGACACTGCTGACATACTGACACTAGTACACTACTGACATACTGACACTGCTGACATACTGACACTACTGACATACTGACACTGCTGACATACTAACACTGCTGACATACTGACACTACTGACACTGCTGACATACTACACTGCTGACACTGACACTGACATACTGACACTGCTGACATACTGACATACTGACACACTGCTGACATACTGACACTGCTGACATACTAACACTGCTGACATACTGACATACTGACATACTGACATACTAACACTGCTGACATACTGACACTGCTGACATACTAACACTGCTGACATACTGACATACTGACACTGCTGACACTGCTGACATACTGACACTGCTGACATACTGACACTACTGACACTGCTGACATACTGACACTACTGACACTGCTGACATACTGACACTGCTGACATACTGACACAACTGACACTACTGACACTGCTGACACTACTGACACTGCTGACATACTGACACTACTGACATACTGACACTACTGACACTGCTGACATACTGACACTGTTGACATACTGACACTACTGACATACTGACACTACTGACACTACTAACACTACTGACACTACTAACACTACTGACACTACTAACACTACTGACATACTGACACTGCTGACTGCTGACATACTGACACTGTTGACATACTGACACTGCTGACATACTGACACTGCTGACATACTGACATACTAACACTGCTGACATACTAACACTGCTGACATACTGACACTGCTGACATACTAACACTACTGACACTGCTGACATACTGACACTGCTGACATACTAACACTGCTGACATACTGACACTGCTGACATACTAACACTGCTGACATACTGACACTGCTGACATACTAACACTGCTGACATACTGACACTGCTGACATACTGACACTGCTGACATACTAACACTGCTGACATACTGACATACTGACATACTGACATACTAACACTGCTGACATACTGACACTGCTGACATACTAACACTGACATACTGACATACTGACACTGCTGACACTGCTGACATACTGACACTGCTGACATACTGACACTGCTGACATACTGACACTACTGACACTGCTGACATACTGACACTACTGACACTGCTGACATACTGACACTGCTGACATACTGACACAACTGACACTACTGACACTGCTGACACTACTGACACTACTGACATACTGACACTACTGACATACTGACACTACTGACACTGCTGACATACTGACACTACTGACATACTGACACTACTGACATACTGACACTACTGACACTGCTGACATACTGACACTGCTGACACTACTGACACTACTAACACTACTGACACTGCTGACATACTAACACTACTGACACTACTGACACTACTGACACTGCTGACATACTAACACTACTGACACTACTGACACTACTGACACTGCTGACACTGCTGACACTACTGACACTACTGACATACTGACACTACTAACACTACTGACATACTGACACTACTGACACTACTGACATACTGACACTGCTGACATACTGACACTGCTGACACTACTAACACTACTGACACTACTGACACTACTGACATACTGACACTACTAACACTACTGACACTACTGACACTACTGACATACTGACACTGCTGACATACTGACACTACTGACACTACTGACACTGCTGACACTACTGACACTGCTGACATACTGACACTACTGACATACTGACACTACTGACATACTGACACTACTAACACTGCTGACATACTGACACTGCTGACATACTGACACTGACACTACTGACACTACTAACACTACTGACACTACTGACACTGCTGACACTACTGACACTACTGACACTACTGACACTGCTGACACTACTGACACTACTGACACTACTGACACTGCTGACATACTGACACTGCTGACATACTGACATACTGACACTACTGACACTGCTGACATACTGACACTGCTGACATACTGACACTGCTGACACTACTGACACTGCTGACATACTGACACTGCTGACACTACTGACATACTGACACTGCTGACATACTGACACTGCTGACACTACTGACACTGCTGACATACTGACACTACTGACATACTGACACTACTGACACTGCTGACATACTGACACTACTGACACTGCTGACATACTGACACTACTGACACTGCTGACACTGCTGACATACTGACACTACTGACACTACTGACACTGCTGACATACTGACACTGCTGACATACTGACATACTGACACTACTGACATACTGACACTACTGACACTACTGACACTGCTGACATACTGACACTACTGACATACTGACACTGCTGACATACTGACACTGACACAACTGACACTGCTGACATACTGACACTGCTGACACTACTGACACTGCTGACATACTGACACTGCTGACACTACTGACACTGCTGACATACTGACACTACTGACACTACTGACATACTGACACTACTGACACTACTGACATACTGCTGACATACTGACACTGCTGACACTACTGACACTACTGACACTACTGACACTACTGACATACTGACACTACTGACACTACTGACACTACTGACACTACTGACATACTGACACTACTGACATACTGACACTACTGACACTACTGACACTACTGACACTACTGACACTACTGACATACTGACACTACTGACACTGCTGACATACTGACACTACTGACATACTGACACTACTGACATACTGACACTACTGACACTGCTGACATACTGACACTGCTGACATACTGACACTGCTGACACTACTGACACTACTAACACTACTGACACTACTGACACTGCTGACACTACTGACACTACTGACACTACTGACACTACTGACACTGCTGACACTACTGACACTACTGACACTACTGACACTGCTGACATACTGACACTACTGACATACTGACATACTGACACTACTGACATACACACAACTGACACTGCTAACATACTGACACTACTGACACTACTGACACTACTGACATACTGACACTGCTGACACTACTGACATACTGACATACTGACACTGCTGACATACTGACACTGCTGACACTACTGACACTGCTGACATACTGACACCACTGACATACTGACACTACTGACACTGCTGACATACTGACACTACTGACACTGCTGACATACTGACACTACTGACACTGACACTGCTGACATACTGACACTGCTGACACTACTGACATACATACTGACACTGCTGACATACTGACATACTGACACTGCTGACATACTGACACTGCTGACATACTGACACTGCTGACATACTGACACTACTGACACTAACTGACACTGCTGACATACTGACATACTGACACTACTGACATACTAACACTAACACTGCTGACATACTGACACTGCTGACATACTAACACTACTGACACTGCTGACATACTGACACTGCTGACATACTAACACTGCTGACATACTGACACTGCTGACATACTAACACTGCTGACATACTGACACTGCTGACATACTAACACTAGTAACACTACTGACATACTAACACTGCTGACATACTAACACTGCTGACATACTGACACTGCTGACATACTAACACTGCTGACATACTGACACTGCTGACATACTAACACTGCTGACATACTGACACTGCTGACATACTGACACTGCTGACATACTGACACTGCTGACATACTAACACTGCTGACATACTGACATACTGACATACTGACATACTAACACTGCTGACATACTGACACTGCTGACATACTAACACTGCTGACATACTGACATACTGACACTGCTGACACTGCTGACATACTGACACTGCTGACATACTGACACTGCTGACATACTGACACTACTGACACTGCTGACATACTGACACTACTGACACTGCTGACATACTGACACTGCTGACATACTGACACAACTGACACTACTGACACTGCTGACACTACTGACACTGCTGACATACTGACACTACTGACATACTGACACTACTGACACTGCTGACATACTGACACTGTTGACATACTGACACTACTGACATACTGACACTACTGACACTACTAACACTACTGACACTACTAACACTACTGACACTACTAACACTACTGACATACTGACACTGCTGACTGCTGACATACTGACACTGTTGACATACTGACACTGCTGACATACTGACACTGCTGACATACTGACATACTAACACTGCTGACATACTAACACTGCTGACATACTGACACTGCTGACATACTAACACTACTGACACTGCTGACATACTGACACTGCTGACATACTAACACTGCTGACATACTGACACTGCTGACATACTAACACTGCTGACATACTGACACTGCTGACATACTAACACTACTAACACTACTGACATACTAACACTGCTGACATACTAACACTGCTGACATACTGACACTGCTGACATACTAACACTGCTGACATACTGACACTGCTGACATACTAACACTGCTGACATACTGACACTGCTGACATACTGACACTGCTGACATACTGACATACTGACACTGCTGACATACTGACACTGCTGACATACTAACACTGCTGACATACTGACATACTGACATACTGACATACTAACACTGCTGACATACTGACACTGCTGACAAACTAACACTGCTGACATACTGACATACTGACACTGCTGACACTGCTGACATACTGACACTGCTGACATACTGACACTGCTGACATACTGACACTGCTGACACTGCTGACATACTGACACTACTGACACTGCTGACATACTGACACTGCTGACATACTGACACAACTGACACTACTGACACTGCTGACACTACTGACACTGCTGACATACTGACACTACTGACATACTGACACTACTGACATACTGACACTACTAACACTGCTGACATACTGACACTGCTGACACTACTGACACTACTAACACTACTGACACTACTGACACTGCTGACACTACTGACACTACTGACACTGCTGACACTACTGACACTGCTGACACTACTGACACTACTGACACTACTGACACTGCTGACATACTGACACTGCTGACATACTGACATACTGACACTACTGACATACTAACACAACTGACACTGCTAACATACTGACACTGCTGACACTACTGACATACTGACACTACTGACACTACTGACATACTGACATACTGACACTGCTGACATACTGACACTGCTGACACTACTGACACTGCTGACATACTGACACCACTGACATACTGACACTACTGACACTGCTGACATACTGACACTACTGACACTGCTGACATACTGACACTACTGACACTGCTGACACTGCTGACATACTGACACTGCTGACATACTAACACTGCTGACATACTGACACTGCTGACATACTAACACTGCTGACATACTGACACTGCTGACATACTGACACTGCTGACATACTGACATACTGACATACTGACACTGCTGACATACTAACACTGCTGACATACTGACATACTGACATACTGACATACTAACACTGCTGACATACTGACACTGCTGACAAACTAACACTGCTGACATACTGACATACTGACACTGCTGACACTGCTGACATACTGACACTGCTGACATACTGACACTGCTGACATACTGACACTGCTGACACTGCTGACATACTGACACTGCTGACATACTGACACAACTGACACTACTGACACTGCTGACACTACTGACACTGCTGACATACTGACACTACTGACATACTGACACTACTGACACTGCTGACATACTGACACTACTGACATACTGACACTACTGACATACTGACACTACTAACACTGCTGACATACTGACACTGCTGACACTACTGACACTACTAACACTACTGACACTACTGACACTGCTGACACTACTGACACTACTGACACTGCTGACACTACTGACACTGCTGACACTACTGACACTACTGACACTACTGACACTGCTGACATACTGACACTGCTGACATACTGACATACTGACACTACTGACATACTAACACAACTGACACTGCTAACATACTGACACTGCTGACACTACTGACACTGCTGACATACTGACACTGCTGACACTACTGACATACTGACATACTGACACTGCTGACATACTGACACTGCTGACACTACTGACACTGCTGACATACTGACACCACTGACATACTGACACTACTGACACTGCTGACATACTGACACTACTGACACTGCTGACATACTGACACTACTGACACTGCTGACACTGCTGACATACTGACACTGCTGACATACTGACACTGCTGACATACTGACACTACTGACACTGCTGACATACTGACACTGCTGACATACTGACAGTACCGACACTGCTGACACTGCTGACACTGCTGACATACTGACACTACTGACACTGCTGACATACCGACACTACTGACACTACTGACATACTGACACTACTGACACTGCTGACATACTGACACTACTGACACTGCTGACACTGCTGACATACTGACACTGCTGACATACTGACACTGCTGACATACTGACACTACTGACACTGCTGACATACTGACACTGCTGACATACTGACAGTACTGACACTGCTGACACTGCTGACACTGCTGACATACTGACACTACTGACACTGCTGACATACTGACACTACTGACATACTAACACTGCTGACATACTGACATACTGACACTACTGACACTACTGACACTGCTGACACTGCTGACATACTGACACTACTGACACTGCTGACATACTAACACTACTGACACTGCTGACACTGCTGACACTACTGACACTGCTGACACTACTGACACTGCTGACATACTGACACTGCTGACATACTGACACTACTGACACTGCTGACATACTGACACTACTGACATACTAACACTACTGACACTACTGACATACTAACACTACTGACACTACTGACATACTAACACTACTGACACTGCTGACATACTGACATACTGACACTGCTGACACTGCTGACACTACTGACACTGCTGACATACTAACACTACTGACATACTGACACTACTGACACTGCTGACATACTGACACTACTGACATACTAACACTGCTGACATACTGACATACTGACACTGCTGACACTACTGACATTACTGACACTACTGACACTGCTGACATACTGACACTACTGACATACTGACACTACTGACACTGCTGACATACTGACACTGCTGACACTACTGACACTAACACTACTGACACTGCTGACATACTAACACTACTGACACTACTGACACTACTGACACTGCTGACATACTAACACTACTGACACTACTGACACTACCGACACTGCTGACACTGCTGACACTACTGACACTACTGACATACTGACACTACTAACACTACTGACACTACTGACACTACTGACACTACTGACATACTGACACTGCTGACATACTGACACTGCTGACACTACTAACACTACTGACACTACTGACACTACTGACATACTGACACTACTAACACTACTGACACTACTGACACTACTGACATACTGACACTGCTGACATACTGACACTACTGACACTACTGACACTGCTGACACTACTGACACTGCTGACATACTGACACTACTGACATACTGACACTACTGACACTGCTGACATACTGACACTACTGACATACTGACACTACTGACATACTGACACTACTAACACTGCTGACATACTGACACTGCTGACATACTGACACTGCTGACACTACTGACACTACTAACACTACTGACACTACTGACACTGCTGACACTACTGACACTACTGACACTGACACTACTGACACTGCTGACACTACTGACACTGCTGACATACTGACACTGCTGACATACTGACATACTGACACTACTGACATACTAACACAACTGACACTGCTAACATACTGACACTGCTGACACTACTGACACTGCTGACATACTGACACTGCTGACACTACTGACATACTGACACTGCTGACATACTGACACTGCTGACACTACTGACACTGCTGACATACTGACACTACTGACATACTGACACTACTGACACTGCTGACATACTGACACTACTGACACTGCTGACATACTGACACTACTGACACTGCTGACACTGCTGACATACTGACACTGCTGACACTACTGACACTGCTGACATACTGACACTGCTGACATACTGACATACTGACACTACTGACATACTGACACTACTGACACTACTGACACTGCTGACATACTGACACTGCTGACATACTGACACTGCTGACATACTGACACTGCTGACACAACTGACACTGCTGACATACTGACACTGCTGACACTACTGACACTGCTGACATACTGACACTGCTGACACTACTGACACTGCTGACATACTGACACTACTAACACTACTGACATACTGACACTACTGACACTACTGACATACTGACACTGCTGACATACTGACACTGCTGACACTACTAACACTACTGACACTACTGACACTACTGACATACTGACACTACTAACACTACTGACACTACTGACACTACTGACATACTGACACTGCTGACATACTGACACTACTGACACTACTGACACTGCTGACACTACTGACACTACTGACATACTGACACTACTGACACTGCTGACATACTGACACTACTGACATACTGACACTACTGACATACTGACACTACTAACACTGCTGACATACTGACACTGCTGACATACTGACACTGCTGACACTACTGACACTACTAACACTACTGACACTACTGACACTGCTGACACTACTGACACTACTGACACTGCTGACACTACTGACACTACTGACACTACTGACACTACTGACACTACTGACACTGCTGACATACTGACACTGCTGACATACTGACATACTGACACTACTGACATACTAACACAACTGACACTGCTAACATACTGACACTGCTGACACTACTGACACTGCTGACATACTGACACTGCTGACACTACTGACATACTGACATACTGACACTGCTGACATACTGACACTGCTGACACTACTGACACTGCTGACATACTGACACCACTGACATACTGACACTACTGACACTGCTGACATACTGACACTACTGACACTGCTGACATACTGACACTACTGACACTGCTGACACTGCTGACATACTGACACTGCTGACACTACTGACCCTGCTGACATACTGACACTGCTGACATACTGACATACTGACACTGCTGACATACTGACACTGCTGACATACTGACACTGCTGACATACTGACACTGCTGACACAACTGACACTGCTGACATACTGACATACTAACACTGCTGACATACTAACACTGCTGACATACTGACACTGCT
Source organism: Oncorhynchus nerka (assembly GCF_034236695.1). NCBI lineage: Eukaryota > Metazoa > Chordata > Actinopteri > Salmoniformes > Salmonidae > Oncorhynchus > Oncorhynchus nerka. The sequence goes on along the minus strand of NC_088401.1, from coordinate 783,130 downwards.
GACATACTGACACTGCTGACATACTGACACTGCTGACATACTAACACTGCTGACATACTGACACTGCTGACACTACTGACACTACTGACACTACTGACACTACTGACACTGCTGACACTACTGACACTACTGACACTGCTGACACTACTGACACTACTGACACTACTGACACTACTGACACTACTGACACTGCTGACATACTGACACTGCTGACATACTGACATACTGACACTACTGACATACTAACACAACTGACACTGCTAACATACTGACACTGCTGACACTACTGACACTGCTGACATACTGACACTGCTGACACTACTGACATACTGACATACTGACACTGCTGACATACTGACACTGCTGACACTACTGACACTGCTGACATACTGACACCACTGACATACTGACACTACTGACACTGCTGACATACTGACACTACTGACACTGCTGACATACTGACACTACTGACACTGCTGACACTACTGACATACTGACACTACTGACACTACTGACCCTGCTGACATACTGACACTGCTGACATACTGACATACTGACACTGCTGACATACTGACACTGCTGACATACTGACACTGCTGACATACTGACACTGCTGACACAACTGACACTGCTGACATACTGACATACTAACACTGCTGACATACTAACACTGCTGACATACTGACACTGCTGACATACTAACACTACTGACACTGCTGACATACTGACACTGCTGACATACTAACACTGCTGACATACTGACACTGCTGACATACTAACACTGCTGACATACTGACACTGCTGACATACTAACACTAGTAACACTACTGACATACTAACACTGCTGACATACTAACACTGCTGACATACTGACACTGCTGACATACTAACACTGCTGACATACTGACACTGCTGACATACTAACACTGCTGACATACTGACACTGCTGACATACTGACACTGCTGACATACTGACATACTGACACTGCTGACATACTGACACTGCTGACATACTAACACTGCTGACATACTGACATACTGACATACTGACATACTAACACTGCTGACATACTGACACTGCTGACATACTAACACTGCTGACATACTGACATACTGACACTGCTGACACTGCTGACATACTGACACTGCTGACATACTGACACTGCTGACATACTGACACTACTGACACTGCTGACATACTGACACTACTGACACTGCTGACATACTGACACTGCTGACATACTGACACAACTGACACTACTGACACTGCTGACACTACTGACACTGCTGACATACTGACACTACTGACATACTGACACTACTGACACTGCTGACATACTGACACTGTTGACATACTGACACTACTGACATACTGACACTACTAACACTACTGACACTACTAACACTACTGACACTACTAACACTACTGACATACTGACACTGCTGACTGCTGACATACTGACACTGTTGACATACTGACACTGCTGACATACTGACACTGCTGACATACTGACATACTAACACTGCTGACATACTAACACTGCTGACATACTGACACTGCTGACATACTAACACTACTGACACTGCTGACATACTGACACTGCTGACATACTAACACTGCTGACATACTAACACTGCTGACATACTGACACTGCTGACATACTAACACTACTAACACTACTGACATACTAACACTGCTGACATACTAACACTGCTGACATACTGACACTGCTGACATACTAACACTGCTGACATACTGACACTGCTGACATACTAACACTGCTGACATACTGACACTGCTGACATACTGACACTGCTGACATACTGACATACTGACACTGCTGACATACTGACACTGCTGACATACTAACACTGCTGACATACTGACATACTGACATACTGACATACTAACACTGCTGACATACTGACACTGCTGACAAACTAACACTGCTGACATACTGACATACTGACACTGCTGACACTGCTGACATACTGACACTGCTGACATACTGACACTGCTGACATACTGACACTGCTGACACTGCTGACATACTGACACTACTGACACTGCTGACATACTGACACTGCTGACATACTGACACAACTGACACTACTGACACTGCTGACACTACTGACACTGCTGACATACTGACACTACTGACATACTGACACTACTGACACTGCTGACATACTGACACTACTGACATACTGACACTACTGACATACTGACACTACTAACACTGCTGACATACTGACACTGCTGACACTACTGACACTACTAACACTACTGACACTACTGACACTGCTGACACTACTGACACTACTGACACTGCTGACACTACTGACACTACTGACACTGCTGACATACTGACACTGCTGACATACTGACATACTGACACTACTGACATACTGACATACTGACACTGCTGACATACTGACACTGCTGACACTACTGACATACTGACATACTGACACTGCTGACATACTGACACTGCTGACACTACTGACACTGCTGACATACTGACACCACTGACATACTGACACTACTGACACTGCTGACATACTGACACTACTGACACTGCTGACATACTGACACTACTGACACTGCTGACACTGCTGACATACTGACACTGCTGACATACTGACACTGCTGACATACTGACACTACTGACACTGCTGACATACTGACACTGCTGACATACTGACAGTACCGACACTGCTGACACTGCTGACACTGCTGACATACTGACACTACTGACACTGCTGACATACCGACACTACTGACACTACTGACATACTGACACTACTGACACTGCTGACATACTGACACTACTGACACTGCTGACACTGCTGACATACTGACACTGCTGACATACTGACACTGCTGACATACTGACACTACTGACACTGCTGACATACTGACACTGCTGACATACTGACAGTACTGACACTGCTGACATACTGACACTGCTGACATACTGACACTACTGACACTGCTGACATACTGACACTACTGACATACTAACACTGCTGACATACTGACATACTGACACTACTGACACTACTGACATACTGACACTGCTGACACTACTGACATACTGACACTGCTGACATACTAACACTACTGACACTACACTGACACTACTGACACTACTGACACTGACACTGACATACTGACACTGCTGACATACTGACACTACTGACACACTACTGACATACTGACACTACTGACATACTAACACTACTGACACTACTGACATACTAACACTACTGACACTACTGACATACTAACACTACTGACACTGCTGACATACTGACATACTGACACTGCTGACACTGCTGACACTACTGACACTGCTGACATACTAACACTACTGACATACTGACACTACTGACACTGCTGACATACTGACACTACTGACATACTAACACTGCTGACATACTGACATACTGACACTGCTGACACTACTGACATTACTGACACTACTGACACTGCTGACATACTGACACTACTGACATACTGACACTACTGACACTGCTGACATACTGACACTACTGACATACTGACACTGCTGACATACTGACACTACTGACAATACTGACATACTGACACTACTGACATACTGACACTACTGACACTGACACTGACACTACTGACACTGACACTACTGACACTGCTGACATACTGACACTACTGACACTACTGACACTGATGACATACTGACACTACTGACACTACTGACATATTGACACGACTGACACTACTGACACTACTGACATACTAACACTACTGACATACTGACACTACTGACACTGCTGACATACTGACACTACTGACATACTAACACTGCTGACATACTGACATACTGACACTACTGACACTGCTGACATACTGACACTACTGACACTGCTGACATACTGACACTACTGACACTACTGACACTACTGACACTGCTGACATACTGACACTACTGACACTGCTGACATACTGACACTACTGACATACTAACACTACTGACACTACTGACACTACTGACATACTAACACTACTGACACTGCTGACATACTGACATACTAACACTACTGACATACTAACACTACTGACACTACTGACATACTAACACTACTGACATACTAACACTACTGACACTGCTGACACTGCTGACACTACTGACACTGCTGACATACTGACACTGCTGACATACTGACACTACTGACACTACTGACACTGCTGACACTACTGACATACTGAACACTACTGACACTACTGAAACTGCTGACACTGCTGACATGCTGACATACTGACACTACTGACACTGCTGACATACTGACACTACTGACATACTGACACTACTGACACTACTGACATACTGACACTGCTGACATACTGACATACTGACACTACTGACATACTAACACTGCTGACATACTAACACTGCTGACATACTGACACCACTGACATACTGACACTGCTGACATACTGACACTACTGACATACTGACATACTGACACTGCTGACATACTGACACTACTGACACTGCTGACATACTGACACTACTGACATACTAACACTACTGACACTACTGACATACTAACACTACTGACACTACTGACATACTAACACTACTGACACTGCTGACATACTGACATACTGACACTGCTGACACTGCTGACACTACTGACACTGCTGACATACTAACACTACTGACATACTGACACTACTGACACTGCTGACATACTGACACTACTAGCATACTAACACTGCTGACATACTGACATACTGACACTGCTGACACTACTGACATTACTGACACTACTGACACTGCTGACATACTGACACTACTGACATACTGACACTACTGACACTGCTGACATACTGACACTACTGACACTGACATACTGACACTACTGACATACTGACACTGCTGACATACTGACACTACTGACAATACTGACATACTGACACTACTGACATACTGACACTACTGACACCACTGACACTGCTGACATACTGACACTACTGACACTGCTGACATACTGACACTGCTGACATACTGACACTACTGACACTGCTGACATACTAACACTACTGACACTACTCACATACTGACACTGCTGACACTGCTGACACTACTGACACTGCTGACATACTAACACTACTGACATACTGACACTACTGACACTGCTGACATACTGACACTACTGACATACTAACACTGCTGACATACTGACATACGGACACTGCTGACACTACTGACACTGCTGACATACTGACACTACTGACACTGCTGACATACTGACACTACTGACACTACTGACACTACTGACACTGCTGACATACTGACACTACTGACATACTAACACTACTGACACTACTGACACTACTGACATACTAACACTACTGACACTGCTGACATACTGACATACTAACACTACTGACATACTAACACTACTGACACTACTGACATACTAACACTACTGACATACTAACACTACTGACACTGCTGACACTGCTGACACTACTGACACTGCTGACATACTGACACTACTGACACTACTGACACTGCTGACACTACTGACATACTAACACTACTGACACTACTGAAACTGCTGACACTGCTGACATGCTGACATACTGACACTACTGACACTGCTGACATACTGACACTACTGACATACTGACACTGCTGACATACTGACACTACTGACATACTAACACTGCTGACATACTGACACCACTGACATACTGCCACTGCTGACATACTGACACTACTGACATACTGACATACTGACACTGCTGACATACTGACACTGCTGACACTACTGACACTACTGACATACTAACACTGCTGACATACTGACACTACTGACATACTGACATACTGACACTGCTGACATACTGACACTGCTGACATACTGACACTACTGACATACTAACACTACTGACACTACTGACATACTGACACTGCTGACATACTGACGCTACTGACATACTAACACTACTGACACTGCTGACATACTGACACTACTGACATACTGACACTACTGACACTGCTGACATACTGACACTACTGACATACTAACACTACTGACACTACTGACACTGCTGACACTACTGACACTGCTGACATACTTACACTACTGACATACTGACACTGCTGACATACTGACACTACTGACACTGCTGACACTACTGACATACTAACACTACTGACACTACTGACACTGCTGACACTGCTGACATACTGACACTACTGACACTGCTGACATACTGACACTACTGACACTGCAGACATACTGACACTACTGACATACTGACACTACTGACATACTGACACTGCTGACATACTGACACTACTGACATACTAACACTGCTGACATACTGACACCACTGACATACTGACACTGCTGACATACTGACACTACTGACATACTGACATACTGACACTGCTGACATACTGACACTGCTGACACTACTGACACTACTGACATACTAACACTGCTGACATACTGACACTACTGACATACTGACATACTGACACTGCTGACATACTGACACTGCTGACATACTGACACTACTGACATACTAACACTACTGACACTACTGACATACTGACACTGCTGACATACTGACGCTACTGACATACTAACACTACTGACACTGCTGACATACTGACACTACTGACACTACTGACATACTGACACTACTGACACTGCTGACACTGCTGACATACTGACACTACTGACATACTAACACTACTGACACTACTGACACTGCTGACACTACTGACACTGCTGACATACTGACACTACTGACATACTGACACTGCTGACATACTGACACTACTGACACTGCTGACATACTGACACAGCTGACACTGCTGACATACTGACACTACTGACACTGCTGACATACTGACACTACTGATACTACTGACACTGCTGACATACTGACACTACTGACACTGCTGACATACTGACACTGCTGACATACTGACACTACTGACACTGCTGACATACTGACACTACTGACATACTAACACTACTGACACTACTGACATACTAACACTACTGACACTACTGACATACTAACACTACTGACACTGCTGACATACTGACATACTGACACTGCTGACACTGCTGACACTACTGACACTGCTGACATACTAACACTACTGACATACTGACACTACTGACACTGCTGACATACTGACACTACTGACATACTAACACTGCTGACATACTGACATACTGATACTGCTGACACTACTGACATTACTGACACTACTGACACTGCTGACATACTGACACTACTGACATACTGACACTACTGACACTGCTGACATACTGACACTACTGACACTGCTGACATACTGACACTGCTGACATACTGACACTACTGACACTGCTGACATACTGACACTACTGACATACTAACACTACTGACACTACTGACATACTAACACTACTGACACTGCTGACATACTGACACTACTGACACTACTGACACTACTGACATACTGACACTACTGACATACTGACACTACTGACACCACTGACACTGCTGACATACTGACACTACTGACACTGCTGACATACTGACACTGCTGACATACTGACACTACTGACATACTGACACTACTGACACTGCTGACATACTGACACTACTGACACTGCTGACATACTGACACTACTGACACTACTGACACTACTGACACTGCTGACATACTGACACTACTGACACTGCTGACATACTGACACTGCTGACATACTGACACTACTGACACTGCTGACATACTGACACTACTGACATACTAACACTACTGACACTACTGACATACTAACACTACTGACACTGCTGACATACTGACACTACTGACACTACTGACACTACTGACATACTGACACTACTGACATACTGACACTACTGACACCACTGACACTGCTGACATACTGACACTACTGACACTGCTGACATACTGACACTGCTGACATACTGACACTACTGACACTGCTGACATACTAACACTACTGACACTACTGACATACTGACACTACTGACATACTGACATACTGACACTGCTGACACTACTGACACTGCTGACATACTAACAATACTGACATACTGACACTACTGACACTGCTGACATACTGACACTACTGACATACTAACACTGCTGACATACTGACATACTGACACTGCTGACATACTAACACTACTAACACTACTGACATACTGACACTGCTGACATACTAACACTACTGACATACTGACACTGCTGACATACTAACACTGCTGACATACTAACACTACTAACACTACTGACATACTAACACTGCTGACATACTAACACTGCTGACATACTGACACTGCTGACATACTAACACTGCTGACATACTGACACTGCTGACATACTAACACTGCTGACATACTGACACTGCTGACATACTAACACTGCTGACATACTGACACTGCTGACATACTAACACTGCTGACATACTGACACTGCTGACATACTGACACTGCTGACATACTGACACTGCTGACATACTGACACTGCTGACATACTGACATACTAACACTACTGACACTACTAACACTACTGACATACTGACACTGCTGACATACTGACACTGCTGACATACTGACACTGCTGACATACTGACATACTAACACTGCTGACATACTGACACTGCTGACACTACTGACATACTGACACTGCTGACACTACTGACACTACTGACATACTGACATACTGACACTACTGACACTACTGACATACTGACACTGCTGACATACTGACACTACTGACATACTAACACTGCTGACATACTGACACTGCTGACATACTAACACTGCTGACATACTGACACTGCTGACATACTAACACTGCTGACATACTGACACTGCTGACATACTGACACTACTGACATACTGACACTGCTGACATACTGACACTACTGACAATACTGACATACTGACACTACTGACATACTGACACTACTGACACCACTGACACTGCTGACATACTGACACTACTGACACTGCTGACATACTGACACTGCTGACATACTGACACTACTGACACTGCTGACATACTAACACTACTGACACTACTGACATACTGACACTGCTGACACTGCTGACATACTAACACTACTGACACTACTGACATACTGACATACTGACACTACTGACATACTGACACTGCTGACATACTAACACTACTGACATACTGACACTACTGACACTGCTGACATACTGACACTACTGACATACTAACACTGCTGACATACTGACATACGGACACTGCTGACACTACTGACACTGCTGACATACTGACACTACTGACACTGCTGACATACTGACACTACTGACACTACTGACACTACTGACACTGCTGACATACTGACACTACTGACACTGCTGACATACTGACACTACTGACATACTAACACTACTGACACTACTGACACTACTGACATACTAACACTACTGACACTGCTGACATACTGACATACTAACACTACTGACATACTAACACTACTGACACTACTGACATACTAACACTACTGACATACTAACACTACTGACACTGCTGACACTGCTGACACTACTGACACTGCTGACATACTGACACTGCTGACATACTGACACTACTGACACTACTGACACTGCTGACACTACTGACATACTAACACTACTGACACTACTGAAACTGCTGACACTGCTGACATGCTGACATACTGACACTACTGACACTGCTGACATACTGACACTACTGACATACTGACACTACTGACACTACTGACATACTGACACTGCTGACATACTGACATACTGACACTACTGACATACTAACACTGCTGACATACTAACACTGCTGACATACTGACACCACTGACATACTGACACTGCTGACATACTGACACTACTGACATACTGACATACTGACACTGCTGACATACTGACACTACTGACACTGCTGACATACTGACACTACTGACATACTAACACTACTGACACTACTGACATACTAACACTACTGACACTACTGACATACTAACACTACTGACACTGCTGACATACTGACATACTGACACTGCTGACACTGCTGACACTACTGACACTGCTGACATACTAACACTACTGACATACTGACACTACTGACACTGCTGACATACTGACACTACTAGCATACTAACACTGCTGACATACTGACATACTGACACTGCTGACACTACTGACATTACTGACACTACTGACACTGCTGACATACTGACACTACTGACATACTGACACTACTGACACTGCTGACATACTGACACTACTGACACTGCTGACATACTGACACTACTGACATACTGACACTGCTGACATACTGACACTACTGACAATACTGACATACTGACACTACTGACATACTGACACTACTGACACCACTGACACTGCTGACATACTGACACTACTGACACTGCTGACATACTGACACTGCTGACATACTGACACTACTGACACTGCTGACATACTAACACTACTGACACTACTCACATACTGACACTGCTGACACTGCTGACACTACTGACACTGCTGACATACTAACACTACTGACATACTGACACTACTGACACTGCTGACATACTGACACTACTGACATACTAACACTGCTGACATACTGACATACGGACACTGCTGACACTACTGACACTGCTGACATACTGACACTACTGACACTGCTGACATACTGACACTACTGACACTACTGACACTACTGACACTGCTGACATACTGACACTACTGACATACTAACACTACTGACACTACTGACACTACTGACATACTAACACTACTGACACTGCTGACATACTGACATACTAACACTACTGACATACTAACACTACTGACACTACTGACATACTAACACTACTGACATACTAACACTACTGACACTGCTGACACTGCTGACACTACTGACACTGCTGACATACTGACACTGCTGACATACTGACACTACTGACACTACTGACACTGCTGACACTACTGACATACTAACACTACTGACACTACTGAAACTGCTGACACTGCTGACATGCTGACATACTGACACTACTGACACTGCTGACATACTGACACTACTGACATACTGACACTGCTGACATACTGACACTACTGACATACTAACACTGCTGACATACTGACACCACTGACATACTGCCACTGCTGACATACTGACACTACTGACATACTGACATACTGACACTGCTGACATACTGACACTGCTGACACTACTGACACTACTGACATACTAACACTGCTGACATACTGACACTACTGACATACTGACATACTGACACTGCTGACATACTGACACTGCTGACATACTGACACTACTGACATACTAACACTACTGACACTACTGACATACTGACACTGCTGACATACTGACGCTACTGACATACTAACACTACTGACACTGCTGACATACTGACACTACTGACATACTGACACTACTGACACTGCTGACATACTGACACTACTGACATACTAACACTACTGACACTACTGACACTGCTGACACTACTGACACTGCTGACATACTTACACTACTGACATACTGACACTGCTGACATACTGACACTACTGACACTGCTGACACTACTGACATACTAACACTACTGACACTACTGACACTACTGACACTGCTGACATACTGACACTACTGACACTGCTGACATACTGACACTACTGACACTGCAGACATACTGACACTACTGACATACTGACACTACTGACATACTGACACTGCTGACATACTGACATACTGACACTACTGACATACTAACACTGCTGACATACTGACACTACTGACATACTGACACTGCTGACATACTGACAATACTGACATACTGACATACTAACACTACTGACATACTGACACTACTGACACTACTGACACTACTGACATACTAACACTGCTGACATACTGACACTACTGACATACTGACATACTGACACTGCTGACATACTGACACTGCTGACATACTGACACTACTGACATACTAACACTACTGACACTACTGACATACTGACACTGCTGACATACTGACACTACTGACATACTAACACTACTGACACTGCTGACATACTGACACTACTGACACTACTGACATACTGACACTACTGACACTGCTGACACTGCTGACATACTGACACTACTGACATACTAACACTACTGACATACTGACACTGCTGACACTACTGACACTGCTGACATACTGACACTACTGACATACTGACACTGCTGACATACTGACACTACTGACACTGCTGACATACTGACACAGCTGACACTGCTGACATACTGACACTACTGACACTGCTGACATACTGACACTACTGATACTACTGACACTGCTGACATACTGACACTACTGACACTGCTGACATACTGACACTGCTGACATACTGACACTACTGACACTGCTGACATACTGACACTACTGACATACTAACACTACTGACACTACTGACATACTAACACTACTGACACTACTGACATACTAACACTACTGACACTGCTGACATACTGACATACTGACACTGCTGACACTGCTGACACTACTGACACTGCTGACATACTAACACTACTGACATACTGACACTACTGACACTGCTGACATACTGACACTACTGACATACTGACACTACTGACACTGCTGACATACTGACACTACTGACACTGCTGACATACTGACACTGCTGACATACTGACACTACTGACACTGCTGACATACTGACACTACTGACATACTAACACTACTGACACTACTGACATACTAACACTACTGACACTGCTGACATACTGACACTACTGACACTACTGACACTACTGACATACTGACACTACTGACATACTGACACTACTGACACCACTGACACTGCTGACATACTGACACTACTGACACTGCTGACATACTGACACTGCTGACATACTGACACTACTGACATACTGACACTACTGACACTGCTGACATACTGACACTACTGACACTGCTGACATACTGACACTACTGACACTACTGACACTACTGACACTGCTGACATACTGACACTGCTGACATACTGACACTACTGACACTGCTGACATACTGACACTACTGACATACTAACACTACTGACACTACTGACATACTAACACTACTGACACTGCTGACATACTGACACTACTGACACTACTGACACTACTGACATACTGACACTACTGACATACTGACACTACTGACACCACTGACACTGCTGACATACTGACACTACTGACACTGCTGACATACTGACACTGCTGACATACTGACACTACTGACACTGCTGACATACTAACACTACTGACACTACTGACATACTGACACTACTGACATACTGACATACTGACACTGCTGACACTACTGACACTGCTGACATACTAACAATACTGACATACTGACACTACTGACACTGCTGACATACTGACACTACTGACATACTAACACTGCTGACAAACTGACATACTGACACTGCTGACATACTAACACTACTAACACTACTGACATACTGACACTGCTGACATACTAACACTACTGACATACTGACACTGCTGACATACTAACACTGCTGACATACTAACACTACTAACACTACTGACATACTAACACTGCTGACATACTAACACTGCTGACATACTGACACTGCTGACATACTAACACTGCTGACATACTGACACTGCTGACATACTAACACTGCTGACATACTGACACTGCTGACATACTAACACTGCTGACATACTGACACTGCTGACATACTAACACTGCTGACATACTGACACTGCTGACATACTGACACTGCTGACATACTGACACTGCTGACATACTGACACTGCTGACATACTGACATACTAACACTACTGACACTACTAACACTACTGACATACTGACACTGCTGACATACTGACACTGCTGACACTGCTGACATACTGACATACTAACACTGCTGACATACTGACACTGCTGACATACTGACACTACTGACATACTGACACTGCTGACACTACTGACACTACTGACATACTGACATACTGACACTACTGACACTACTGACATACTGACACTGCTGACATACTGACACTACTGACATACTAACACTGCTGACATACTGACACTGCTGACATACTAACACTGCTGACATACTGACACTGCTGACATACTAACACTGCTGACATACTGACACTGCTGACATACTAACACTGCTGACATACTGACACTGCTGACATACTAACACTGCTGACATACTGACACTGCTGACATACTGACACTGCTGACATACTGACACTGCTGACATACTGACACTGCTGACATACTGACATACTAACACTACTGACACTACTAACACTACTGACATACTGACACTGCTGACATACTGACACTGCTGACATACTGACACTGCTGACATACTGACATACTAACACTGCTGACATACTGACACTGCTGACATACTGACACTACTGACATACTGACACTGCTGACACTACTGACACTACTGACATACTGACATACTGACACTACTGACACTACTGACATACTGACACTGCTGACATACTGACACTACTGACACTACTGACACTGCTGACATACTGACACTACTGACACTACTGACACTGCTGACATACTGACATACTGACACTACTGACACTGCTGACACTACTGACACTACTGACACTACTGACACTGCTGACATACTGACACTGCTGACACTGCTGACATACTGACACGACTGACATACTGACATACTGACACTACTGACACTACTGACATACTGACACTGCTGACACTACTGACATACTAACACTACTGACACTACTGACACTACTGACATACTAACACTACTGACACTGCTGACATACTGACATACTAACACTACTGACATACTAACACTACTGACACTACTGACACTACTGACACTGCTGACATACTGACACTACTGACATACTGACACTGCTGACATACTGACACTACTGACACTGCTGACATACTGACACTACTGACACTACTGACATACTGACACTACTGACACTGCTGACATACTGACACTACTGACATACTGACACTGCTGACATACTAACACTACTGACACTACTGACATACTGACACTGCTGACATACTGACATACTGACACTGCTGACACTACTGACATACTGACACTACTGACATACTGACTGCTGACACTACTGACATACTAACACTACTGACACTACTGACATACTAACACTACTGACATACTGACACTGCTGACATACTGACTGCTGACACTACTGACATACTAACACTACTGACACTACTGACATACTAACACTACTGACATACTGACACTGCTGACATACTGACTGCTGACACTACTGACATACTAACACTACTGACATACTGACACTACTGACATACTGACACTACTGACATACTGACTGCTGACACTACTGACATACTAACACTACTGACACTACTGACATACTAACACTACTGACATACTGACACTGCTGACATACTGACTGCTGACACTACTGACATACTAACACTACTGACACTACTGACATACTGACACTACAGACATACTGACACTACTGACATACTGACACTGCTGACATACTGACACTACTGACATACTGACACTGCTGACATACTGACACTACTGACACTGCTGACATACTGACACTACTGACACTACTGACATACTGACACTACTGACACTGCTGACATACTGACACTACTGACATACTGACACTGCTGACATACTAACACTACTGACACTACTGACATACTGACACTGCTGACATACTGACATACTGACACTGCTGACACTACTGACATACTGACACTACTGACATACTGACTGCTGACACTACTGACATACTAACACTACTGACACTACTGACATACTAACACTACTGACATACTGACACTGCTGACATACTGACTGCTGACACTACTGACATACTAACACTACTGACACTACTGACATACTAACACTACTGACATACTGACACTGCTGACATACTGACTGCTGACACTACTGACATACTAACACTACTGACATACTGACACTACTGACATACTGACACTACTGACATACTGACTGCTGACACTACTGACATACTAACACTACTGACACTACTGACATACTAACACTACTGACATACTGACACTGCTGACATACTGACTGCTGACACTACTGACATACTAACACTACTGACACTACTGACATACTGACACTACTGACATACTGACACTACTGACATACTGACACTGCTGACATACTGACAGTTGTGTATTTAGAGTCTCATAGCAAAGGGTCTGAATCGTTATGTAAATAAGATTTTGCTGTTTTTATTTTATTTTTTATAGTTGTGCTAAAATTGATAAATGGTTTTCACTTTGTCAATATGGGGTATTGATTGCTTTGTCAATATGGGGTATTGATTGCTTTGTCAAAATGGGGTATTGATTGCTTTGTCAATATGGGGTATTGATTGCTTTGTCAATATGGGGTATTGATTGCTTTGTCAATATGGGGTATTGATTGCTTTGTCAATATGGGGTATTGATTGCTTTGTCAATATGGGGTATTGATTGCTTTGTCAATATGGGGTATTGATCACTTTGTCAATATGGGGTATTGATTGCTTTGTCAATATGGGGTATTGATTGCTTTGTCAATATGGGGTATTGATCACTTTGTCAATATGGGGTATTGATTGCTTTGTCAATATGGGGTATTGATTGCTTTGTCAATATGGGGTATTGATTGCTTTGTCAATATGGGGTATTGATTGCTTTGTCAATATGGGATATTGATTGCTTTGTCAATATGGGGTATTGATTGCTTTGTCAATATGGGGTATTGATTGCTTTGTCAATATGGGGTATTGATTGCTTTGTCAATATGGGGTATTGATTGCTTTGTCAATATGGGGTATTGATCACTTTGTCAATATGGGGTATTGATTGCTTTGTCAATATGGGGTATTGATTGCTTTGTCAATATGGGGTATTGATTGCTTTGTCAATATGGGGTATTGATTGCTTTGTCAATATGGGGTATTGATTGCTTTGTCAATATGGGGTATTGATTGCTTTGTCAATATGGGGTATTGATTGCTGACGATTTGTATTTATTGAATCCATTTTAGATTAACATAACAAAATGTGGAAAAAGTCAAGGGCTTTGGTATGACTGTTGCCTCCCGTTTGACTTTTGGTGAGGATAATATCCCACCCAAATAAATGCAATCTCTGACGAGAGATGACCCCCCCATGGCAGGGATCATCAACTCATTTCAGCCACAGGCCGATTTCTTCTTGAACAGATGGTCGGGGGGGGCTAGAACATCATTTCAAATCGTAGACGGCAAATTGACCACAAGAAGCCCAAACAGATTTAATGTTTGACCTTACATTTGTAAATTAAAATCACTTGGAGCTGATTTCCTGTTTACAGTTTTTATATCTAATGCTTTTCAATTAACTATTTATTTATTTTTGTTGTATTTTTATTTTTAATTTTTTTTAAAAATTTTTTTTTCAAACTTGGTGGGACAAATGAAACCAACACCAGGAAAAATCGGGAAACCAAAAAGGAAATACCTCACAGTACGAGGCATTAAATCAATCATGTTACTCACGTTACGCTGGATTACTGATGCTACAGTTGAAGTCTGACTTTCACATACCACTCAATTAGCATTTGGTAGCATTGCCTTTAAATTGTTTAATTCGGGTCAAACGTTTCGGGTAGCCTTCCACAAGCTTCCCACAATAAGTTTGGTGAATTTTGGCGCATTCCTCCTGACAGAGCTGGTGTAACTGAGTCAGGTTTGTAGGCCTCCTTGCTCACACACGCTTTTTCAGTTCTGCCCACAAATTGTCTATAGGATTGAGATCAGGGCTTTGTGATGGCCACTCCAATACCTTGACTTTGTTGTCCTTAAGCCATTTTGACACAACTTTGGAAGTATGCTTGGGGTCATTGTCCATTTGGAAGACCCATTTGCAACCAAGCTTTAACTTCCTGACTGATGTCTTGAGATGTTGCTTCAATATATCCACATACATTTCCTACCTCATGAAGCCATCTATTTTGTGAAGTGCAACAGTACCTCCTGCAGCAAAGCACCCCTACAACATGATGCTGCCACCCCCGTGCTTCACGGTTGGGATGGTGTTCTTCAGCTTGCAAGCATCCCCCTTTTTCCTCCAAACATAACAATGATCATTATGGCCAAACAGTTCTATTTTTGTTTCATCAGACCAGAGGACATTTCTCCAAAAAGTACGATCTTTGTCCCCATGTGCAGTTGCAAACCGTAGTCTGGCTTTTTTATGGAGGTTTTGGAGCAGTGGCTTCTTCCTTGCTGAGCGGCCTTTCAGGTTATGTTGATATAGGACTCATTTTACTGTGGATATAGATAGTTTTGCACATGTTTCCTCCAGCATCTTCACAAGGTCCTTTGCTGTTGTTCTGGGATTGATTTGCACTTTTCACACTAAAGTACGTTCATCTCTAGGAGACAGAACGCGTCTCCTTCCTGAGCGGTGTTACGGCTGCCTGGTCCCATGGTGTTTATGCTTGCATACTATTGTTTGTACAGATGAACGTGGTATCTTCAGGCATTTGGAAATTGCTCCCAAAGATGAACCAGACTTGTGGAGGTCTACAATTTGTTTTCTGAGGTCTTGGCTGATTTCTTTTGATTTTTCCATGATGTCAAGCAAAGGGGCACTGAGTCTGAAGGTAGGACTTGAAATACATCCACAGGTACACCTCCAATTGACTAAAATGATGTCAATTAGCCTGTCAGAAGCTTCTAAAGCCATGACATAATTTTCTGGAATTTTCCAAGCTGTTTAAAGGCACAGTCAACTTAGTGTATGTAAACTTCTGACCCACTGGAATTGTGATACATTGAATGATAAATTAAATAATCTGTCTGTAAACAATTGTTGGAAAAATGACTTGTGTCATGCACAAAGTAGATGTCCTAACCAATTTGCCAAAACTATAGTTTGTTAACAAGACATTTGTGGAGTGGTTAAAAAACAAGTTTGAATGACTCCAACCTAAGTCTATGTAAACATTACATTACATTACATTTAAGTCATTTAGCAGACGCTCTTATCCAGATTGGTGCGTTCACCTTTTGACATTCAGTGGAACAGCCACTTTACTTCCGACTTCAACTGTATGTATTGACCATTGAAAGGTTATGAAGTCATATCCAATAGGATCAGTCCTACATTTATTCAGTATTTCAATTGATCTTTTCAAGGATAAAATGAAATGTTTTTAAGTACTGTTTTGTTGTAGTGGGGACGGTAACATTAGCAATCAAAAAATATATACTTTAAGGAAAATCTTTTGATATGTTGAAATGTTTATGTTTAGCTCACAAATATAATTTCAATGTATGCATTAAGATGTCTGTAATACAATAAACGTGGCAAAAACGAATGTAGAAATTAATACATGTATTTCTATAGCTTTCTAAATATTTTTACAGTTCTGGTACCAGGAGGTGGGCGGCGGCTTCAACACAGCGCCCCCTATGGGTCATCTAGTGTATATATAAACCATTACATTAAACTATTGCGACGTGCTGGACGAAGGGCTTCAGTGCGCAATGTGCACTGTCACCACGGAGCGGTTTTTGTGTACCACGGAGGAGAAGTTGTGTTCCACAGCCCGTCTGTCAAGCCGCTTCGCTGGGGCGAACTCTGCATGAAGAAAACTTTAATTTCAAATTGTTTAATGAAAACGTCCAGCAGTTTGGTTTGTGTCCAGGAGTTTGTAAAACATTAACGACATTCAAACGTGTCACCATTCAAATGACAGGATGGATGCTTCAGTTTATTTGAAATGTATATTGGTGGTCCGCTGCGCCATCTCCACGGTAAGTAGCCTGACCTATCGTACACTAGTCTAAATGCACGGACTCTATTGAATTTATGACTCAACATATGTATGTGTGACAAATACGATATGCTTTGGCTTGATTTTGTTGAGTAAATAATATTCTGATCGTAGGCTAGACGACGTTCATTTTGACAGTAACGATGAGTAATATAATATAACTAGGTTACTAAGATTTTAGGAGCATTTGTGGACACAGTACGGGGCTGTAGATCATTAAGTAATTGTGAGTGTTGTTACAAATTACATTTGGTTTGTGTACATAACGAAATTGTTGGTAGGCTAATAACGTTAGGTAACCAAATGCGTATTTTGCGCGTAATTGTCCAATAACTAGAATCTTATGGTTTGCCCGATAGCCTTAGGCACAGGCTTTGGTTCCATATACAGGCTGTAAGATTTTTTTTTCAAAGCATGACCCGAACCTCCAGTCACGCCTTTCATGTCGTTAACAGTTCAGCCCTAACCTCGCGCCTCTCCCGGTGTTTCATGTCGGCGACAGTTCAGGTCAAAACCTCTCGCCTCTCCCGGTTCAGCCCCAACCTATCCCGGTGCTTCTACTGGCCGCGGCTCCATCACACGGTGGTCGTGATATGAGTCACTGGCGAGCTCTTTATAGTCGAGGACCCCCGAATAATACCCAGACTGCACCAGCATCCTTACCTCAGATGCTTCTGACTCTTCTCTTCTTTTCTATTTTCTCATGTCTCCAAATGTAACATATTCTCCTCTAAAGCCGTTTAGATTTTTTTCGTACTGTTCTGATCTCTGCTACTAAACCCTTTTTATTAAGGATGTATTAGTCTATTATAACTCTCTAACATATGAATTGACTGGCTCACTCAGTATATATTTACTGTTTTATGGATCATGTAGACATAAATACCCACTAGACCAGGTGTATTCAACTCTGACCCTACGAGGTATGGAGCCTGCTGGTTCTCTGTTCTACCTGATCATTAATTGCACCCACCTGGTGTCCCAGGTCTAAATCAGTCCTGGATTAGAGGGGAATCACCCACCTGGTGTCCCAGGTCTAAACCAGTCCCTGATTAGAGGGGAATCACCCACCTGGTGTCCCAGGTCTAAATCAGTCCCTGATTAGAGGAGAATCACCCACCTGGTGTCCCAGGTCTAAATCAGTCCCTGATTAGAGGGGAATCACCCACCTGGTGTCCCAGGTCTAAATCAGTCCCTGATTAGAGGGGAATCACCCACCTGGTGTCCCAGGTCTAAATCAGTCCCTGATTAGAGGAGAATCACCCACCTGGTGTCCCAGGTCTAAATCAGTCCCTGATTAGAGGAGAATCACCCACCTGGTGTCCCAGGTCTAAATCAGTCCCTGATTAGAGGAGAATCACCCACCTGGTGTCCCAGGTCTAAATCAGTCCCTGATTAGAGGAGAATCACCCACCTGGTGTCCCAGGTCTAAATCAGTCCTGGATTAGAGGAGAATATATTTTTTTAAAGCAGTGGAACTGGCTTTGAGGTCCAGATTTGAATTTGAAGGAATTAGTTAATGGTATGCCTTCACACCAAATAAGATACATTTGATAAAGTATAAAGTCCCATTGATATTCTTCTACACCTTTTCTACTGTCTGAGGGGTCTCATAGGCTGAATGGAAATGGTTCTACTGTGTCTGAGGGGTCTAATAGGCTGAATAGAAATGGTTCTACTGTGTCTGAGGGGTCTAATAGGCTGAAAAGAAATGGTTCTACTGTGTCTGAGGGGTCTCATAGGCTAAATGAAAATGGTTCTACTGTGTCTGAGAGGTCTAATAGGCTGAAAATAAATGGTTCTACTGTGTCTGAGGGGTCTCATAGGCTGAATGAAAATGGTTCTACTGTGTCTGAGGGGTCTAATAGGCTGAAAAGAAATGGTTCTACTGTGTCTGAGGGGTCTCATAGGCTGAATAGAAATGGTTCTACTGTTTCTGAGGGGTCTAATAGGCTGAAAAGAAATGGTTCCACTGTGTCTGAGGGGTCTCATAGGCTGAATAGAAATGGATTGATCTAGAGATTTTGCTGGTTCAATAACCAAATAATTGCCACCTGAATAAAGTATGGTATTTCCATTCAGCGAGGCGGCATAGCTGGATTCTTTTATGTCCATTATTCTCCAAAATGACAATGGAGAGGACAGATAGGGTATTCAGTCTGAAGATACTGAGAAAAAATAACTATTTGAGGTATGAGAGCTGCTTTTAATATATGCATCTATATTACCATATACCATCCTGCCTGGCTCTGTGAGAGAAGCTCTGCCTGGCTCTGTGAGAGAACCCTGCCTGGCTCTGTGAGAAGCCCTGGCTGGCTCTGAGAGAAGCCCTGCCTGGCTCTGTGAGAGAACCCTGCCTGGCTCTGTGAGAGAAGCCCTGCCTGGCTCTGTGAGAGAAGCCCTGCCTGGCTCTATGAGGGAAGCCCTGCCTGGCTCTGTGAGAGAAGCCCTGCCTGGCTCTATGAGGGAAGCCCTGCCTGGCTCTATGAGGGAAGCCCTGCCTGGCTCTGTACTAGAAGCCCTGCCTGGCTCCGTGAGAGAAGCCTTGACTGGCTCCGTGAGAGAAGCCTTGACTGGCTCCGTGAGAGAAGCCCTGCCTGGCTCCGTGAGAGAAGCCCTGCCTGGCTCCGTGAGAGAAGCCTTGACTGGCTCCGTGAGAGAAGCCCTGCCTGGCTCCGTGAGAGAAGCCCTGCCTGGCTCCGTGAGAGAAGCCTTGACTGGCTCCATGAGAGAAGCCCTGCCTGACTCTGAGAGAAGCCTTGCCTGGCTCTGAGAGAAGCCCTGCCTGGCTCTGTGAGAGAAGCCTTGACTGGCTCCGTGAGAGAAACTCTGCTAATGCCTCTGATCTGGCGGACTCACTAAACACAAATGCTTAGTTTGTAAATGACGTCTGAGTTTGCCCCTGGCTATCAATGAAAAATAACATCTGGTTGGCTTAATATAAGGAATTTGAAATTATTTATAGCATATACTTTTACTTTTGATATTTAAGTATATTTAAAACCAAATACGTTTTGACTTTTAATCAATAAGTATTTTACTGGGTGACTTTCACTTTCACAGTTTTACACACTTTATATATACGCTGGGTGTACAAAACATTAAGAACACTTTCCTAATATTGAGTGCCACCCCCTTTTTGCCCTCAGAACAGCCTCAATTTCTTGAGTTATGGACTCTACAAGGTGTTGAAAGTGTTCCACAGGGATGCTGGTCCATGTTGACTCTACAAGGTGTTGAAAGTGTTCCACAGGGATGCTGGTCCATGTTGACTCTACAAGGTGTTGAAAGCGTTCCACAGGGATGCTGGTCCATGTTGACTCTACAAGGTGTTGAAAGCGTTCCACAGGGATGCTGGTCCATGTTGACTCTACAAGGTGTTGAAAGCGTTCCACAGGGATGCTGGTCCATGTTGACTCTACAAGGTGTTGAAAGTGTTCCACAGGGATGCTGGTCCATGTTGACGCTACAAGGTGTTGAAAGCGTTCCACAGGGATGCTGGTCCATGTTGACTCCAATGCTTCCCACAGTTGTGTCAAGTTGGCTGGATGTCCTTTGGGTGTTGGACCATTCTTGATACACACGGGAAAGTGTTGATAATGAAAAACCAATCAGAGTTGCAGTTCTTGACACACTCAAACACTCCTGGCACCTTCTACCAAACCCCGTTCAAAGGCAATTACATTTGTCTTGTCCATTCACCCTCTGAATGGCATATACACAATCCATGTCTGAATTGTCTCAAGGCTTACAAATCCTTCTTTAACTTGTGTCCTCCCCCCTCATCTACACTGATTGAAGTGGATTTAACAAATGACATCAATAAGGGCTCCTAGCTTTCACCTGGACTCACCTGGTCAGTCTGTGTCATAGAAAGAGCAGATGTAAATGAAGGGTTAAATAAAATACAATGAATGATTTTCATTTTTTGTACACTCGGTGTTTGGGCTAAATCGGTACAGTTACATATCGGGATATCATTTCTGTTCTCATGGTTTCAATCTGGTCACTCTGCATCAGACATGTTGAGAAATATGTTTACAGTTACATATCGGGATATCATTTCTGTTCTCATGGTTTCAATCTGGTCACTCTGCATCAGACATGTTGAGAAATATGTTTACAGTTACATATCGGGATATCATTTCTGTTCTCATGGTTTCAATCTGGTCACTCTGCATCAGACATGTTGAGAAATATGTTTGGAACATTGAAACACAATAAAATCACAATATTGAATCGAAAATGATATACAGTACCAGTCAAAAGTTTGTACACACGTACTCATTCAAGGGTTTTTCTTTATTTTTTTTTTAACAAAACAAAACAATTTTCTACATTGCAATAGAGTGTGCAAAGCTGTCGTCAAGGCAACGGGTGGCTACTTTGAAGAATCTGAAATATAAAATATATTTTGAATTGTTTAACACTTTTTTGGTTACGACATGATTCCATATGTGTTGTTTCATAGTTTTGATGTCTTCACTGTTGTTCTACAATGTAGAAAATAGTACAAATAAAGAAAAACCCTTGAATGAGTAGCTGTGTCCAAACTTTTGATTGGTCCTGTATAATCATGAAAATCGCAATATATATTGTATTGGCACATAAGTATGGTGATAATATGGTATGGTGAGGTCTCTCAGTATGGTTATAGTATGGTATGGTGAGGTCTCTCAGTATGGTTATAGTATGGTATGGTGATAATATGGTATGGCGAGGTCCCTCACTATGGTGATAATATGGTATGGTGAGGTCTCTCAGTATGGTGATAATATGGTATGGTGAGGTCTCTCAGTATGGTTATAGTATGGTATGGTGATAATATGGTATGGTGAGGTCCCTCAGTATGGTGATAATATGGTATGGTGGTAATATGGTATGGTGATAATATGGTATGGTGATAATATGGTATGGTGATAATATGGTATGGTGATAATATGGTATGGTGAGGTCCCTCAGTATGGTGATAATATGGTATGGTGGTAATATGGTATGGTGATAATATGGTATGGTGATAATATGGTATGGTGAGGTCCCTCAGTATGGTGATAATATGGTATGGTGGTAATATGGTATGGTGGTAATATGGTATGGTGATAATATGGTATGGTGATAATATGGTATGGTGGTAATATGGTATGGTGAGGTCTCTCAGTATGGTGATAATATGGTATGGTGGTAATATGGTATGGTGATAATATGGTATGGTGGTAATATGGTATGGTGATAATATGGTATGGTGATAAAATGGTATGGTGGTAATATGGTATGGTGATAATATGGTATGGTGATAATATGGTATGGTGATAATATGGTATGGTGGTAATATGGTATGGTGAGGTCTCTCAGTGTGGTGATAATATGGTATGGTGATAATATGGTATGGTGATAATATGGTATGGTGATAATATGGTATGGTGGTAATATGGTACGGTGAGGTCTCTCAGTATGGTGATAATATGGTATGGTGAGGTCCCTCAGTATGGTTATAATATGGTATGGTGAGGTCTCTCAGTATGGTGATAATATGGTATGGTGAGGTCTCTCAGTATGGTGATAATATGGTATGGCGATAATATGGTATGGCGATAATAGGGTATGGTGATTATATGGTATGGTGAGGTCTCTCAGTATGGTGATAATATGGTATGGTGGTAATATGGTATGGTGAGGTCTCTCAGTATGGTGATAATATGGTATGGTGATAATATGGTATGGTGAGGTCTCTCAGTATGGTTATAATATGGTATGCTGAGGTCTCTCAGTATGGTGATAATATGGTATGGTGAGGTCTCTCAGTATGGTGATAATATGGTATGGTGGTAATATGGTATGGTGAGGTCTCTCAGTATGGTGATAATATGGTATGGTGAGGTGATAATATGGTATGGTGATAATATGGTATGGTGATGATATGGTATGGTGGTAATATGGTATGGTGAGGTCTCTCAGTATGGTGATAATATGGTATGGTGGTAATATGTTATGGTGATAATATGGTATGGTGATAATATGGTATTGTGATAATATGGTATGGTGAGGTCTCTCAGTATGGTTATAATATGGTATGGTTATAATATGGCATGGTGAGGTCCCTCAGTATGGTGATAATATGGTATGGTGATAATATGGTCTGGTGATAATATGGTATGGTGATAATATGGTATTGTGATAATATGGTATGGTGAGGTCTCTCAGTATGGTTATAATATGGTATGGTGGTAATATGGTATGGTGAGGTCTCTCAGTATGGTGATAATATGGTATGGTGATAATATGGTATGGTGAGGTCTCTCAGTATGGTGATAATATGGTATGGTGATAATATGGTCTGGTGATAATATGGTATGGTGATAATATGGTATGGTGATAATATGGTATTGTGATAATATGGTATGGTGAGGTCTCTCAGTATGGTTATAATATGGTATGGTGAGGTCTCTCAGTATGGTGATAATATGGTATGGTGAGGTCTCTCAGTATGGTGATAATATGGAATGGTGATAATATGGTATGGTGGTAATATGGTATGGTGATAATATGGTATGGTGAGGTCTCTCAGTATGGTGATAATATGGAATGGTGATAATATGGTATGGTGATAATATGGTATGGTGAGGTCTCTCAGTATGGTGATAATATGGTATGGTGATAATATGGTATGGTGATTATATGGTATGGTGATTATATGGTATGGTGATAATATGGTATGGTGATTATATGGTATGGTGATAATATGGTATGGTGATTATATGGTATGGTGATTATATGGTATGGTGATAATATGGTATGGTGATTATATGGTATGGTGATTATATGGTATGGTGATAATATGGTATGGTGAGGTCCCTCAGTATGGTGATAATATGGTCTCTCAGTATGGTGATTATATGGTATGGTGATAATATGGTATGGTGAGGTCTCTCAGTATGGTGATAATATGGTATGGTGAGATCTCTCAGTATGGTGATAATATGGTATGGTGAGGTCTCTCAGTATGGTGATAATATGGTATGGTGAGGTCTCTCAGTATGGTTATAATATGGTATGGTGAGGTCTCTCAGTATGGTGATAATATGGTATGGTGAGGTCCCTCAGTATGGTGATAATATGGTATGGTGATAATATGGTATGGTGAGGTCTCTCAGTATGGTGATAATATGGTATGGTGATAATATGGTATGGTGGTAATATGGTATGGTGATAATATGGTATGGTGATAATATGGTATGGTGAGGTCTCTCAGTATGGTGATAATATGGTATGGTGATAATATGGTATGGTGATAATATGGTATGGTGAGGTCTCTCAGTATGGTGATAATATGGTATGGTGAGGTGATAATATGGTATGGTGATAATATGGTATGGTGATAATATGGTATGGTGATAATATGGTATGGTGAGGTCTCTCAGTATGGTGATAATATGGTATGGTGAGGTCTCTCAGTATGGTGATAATATGGTATGGTGGTAATATGGTATGGTGAGGTCTCTCAGTATGGTGATAATATGGTATGGTGAAGTCTCTCAGTATGGTGATAATATGGTATGGTGAAGTCTCTCAGTTTGGTGATAATATGGTATGGTGATAATATGGTATGGTGAAGTCTCTCAGTTTGGTGATAATATGGTATGGTGGTAATATGGTATGGTGAGGTCTCTCAGTATGGTGATAATATGGTATGGTGAGGTCCCTCAGTATGGTGATAATATGGTATGGTGATAATATGGTATGGTGATAATATGGTGAGGTGATAATATGGTATGGTGGTAATATGGTATGGTGATAATATGGTATGGTGATAATATGGTATGGTGAGGTCTCTCAGTATGGTGATAATATGGTATGGTGATAATATGGTATGGTGAGGTCTCTCAGTATGGTGATAATATGGTATGGTGAGGTGATAATATGGTATGGTGATAATATGGTATGGTGATAATATGGTATGGTGGTAATATGGTATGGTGAAGTCTCTCAGTTTGGTGATAATATGGTATGGTGATAATATGGTATGGTGAAGTCTCTCAGTTTGGTGATAATATGGTATGGTGGTAATATGGTATGGTGAGGTCTCTCAGTATGGTGATAATATGGTATGGTGATAATATGGTATGGTGAGGTCTCTCAGTATGGTTATAATATGGTATGCTGAGGTCTCTCAGTATGGTGATAATATGGTATGGTGAGGTCTCTCAGTATGGTGATAATATGGTATGGTGGTAATATGGTATGGTGAGGTCTCTCAGTATGGTGATAATATGGTATGGTGAGGTGATAATATGGTATGGTGATAATATGGTATGGTGATGATATGGTATGGTGGTAATATGGTATGGTGAGGTCTCTCAGTATGGTGATAATATGGTATGGTGGTAATATGTTATGGTGATAATATGGTATGGTGATAATATGGTATTGTGATAATATGGTATGGTGAGGTCTCTCAGTATGGTTATAATATGGTATGGTGGTAATATGGCATGGTGAGGTCCCTCAGTATGGTGATAATATGGTATGGTGATAATATGGTCTGGTGATAATATGGTATGGTGATAATATGGTATGGTGATAATATGGTATTGTGATAATATGGTATGGTGAGGTCTCTCAGTATGGTTATAATATGGTATGGTGGTAATATGGTATGGTGAGGTCTCTCAGTATGGTGATAATATGGTATGGTGATAATATGGTATGGTGAGGTCTCTCAGTATGGTGATAATATGGTATGGTGATAATATGGTCTGGTGATAATATGGTATGGTGATAATATGGTATGGTGATAATATGGTATTGTGATAATATGGTATGGTGAGGTCTCTCAGTATGGTTATAATATGGTATGGTGAGGTCTCTCAGTATGGTGATAATATGGTATGGTGAGGTCTCTCAGTATGGTGATAATATGGAATGGTGATAATATGGTATGGTGGTAATATGGTATGGTGATAATATGGTACGGTGAGGTCTCTCAGTGTGGTGATAATATGGTATGGTGAGGTCTCTCAGTATGGTGATAATATGGTATGGTGAGGTCTCTCAGTTTGGTGATAATATGGTCTGGTGATAATATGGTATGGTGAGGTCCCTCACTATGGTGATAATATGGTATGGTGATGTCCCTCACTATGGTGATAATATGGTATGGTGATAACATGGTATGGTGAGGTCTCTCAGTATGGTGATAATATGGTATGGTGAGGTCTCTCAGTTTGGTGATAATATAGTCTGGTGATAATATGGTATGGTGATAATATGGTATGGTGAGGTCCCTCACTATGGTGTTAATATGGTATGGTGATGTCCCTCACTATGGTGGTAATATGGTATGGTGAGGTCCTTCACTATGTTGATAATATGGTATGGTGATGTCTCAGTATGTTGATAATATGATCTGGTGAGGTCCCTCAGTATGGTGGTAATATGGTATGGTGGTAATATGGTATGGTGGTAATATGGTATGGTGGTAATATGGTATGGTGATAATATGGTATGGTGGTAATATGGTATGGTGGTAATATGGTATGGTGGTAATATGGTATGGTGGTAATATGGAATGGTGATAATATGGTATGGTGATAATATGGTATGGTGGTAATATGGTATGGTGATAATATGGTATGGTGATAAAATGGTATGGTGGTAATATGGTATGGTGATAATATGGTATGGTGGTAATATGGTATGGTGAGGTCTCTCAGTGTGGTGATAATATGGTATGGTGATAATATGGTATGGTGATAATATGGTATGGTGATAATATGGTATGGTGGTGATATGGTACGGTGAGGTCTCTCAGTATGGTGATAATATGGTATGGTGAGGTCCCTCAGTATGGTTATAATATGGTATGGTGAGGTCTCTCAGTATGGTGATAATATGGTATGGTGAGGTCTCTCAGTATGGTGATAATATGGTATGGTGATAATATGGTGTGGTGATAATATGGTATGGTGATAATATGGTATGGTGATAATATGGTATGGCGATAATATGGTATGGCGATAATAGGGTATGGTGATTATATGGTATGGTGAGGTCTCTCAGTATGGTGATAATATGGTATGGTGGTAATATGGTATGGTGAGGTCCCTCAGTATGGTGATAATATGGTATGGTGGTAATATGGCATGGTGAGGTCCCTCAGTATGGTGATAATATGGTATGGTGATAATATGGTCTGGTGATAATATGGTATGGTGATAATATGGTATGGTGATAATATGGTATTGTGATAATATGGTATGGTGAGGTCTCTCAGTATGGTTATAATATGGTATGGTGGTAATATGGTATGGTGAGGTCTCTCAGTATGGTGATAATATGGTATGGTGATAATATGGTATGGTGAGGTCTCTCAGTATGGTGATAATATGGTATGGTGATAATATGGTCTGGTGATAATATGGTATGGTGATAATATGGTATGGTGATAATATGGTCTGGTGATAATATGGTATGGTGATAATATGGTATGGTGATAATATGGTATTGTGATAATATGGTATGGTGAGGTCTCTCAGTATGGTTATAATATGGTATGGTGAGGTCTCTCAGTATGGTGATAATATGGTATGGTGAGGTCTCTCAGTATGGTGATAATATGGAATGGTGATAATATGGTATGGTGGTAATATGGTATGGTGATAATATGGTATGGTGAGGTCTCTCAGTATGGTGATAATATGGAATGGTGATAATATGGTATGGTGATAATATGGTATGGTGAGGTCTCTCAGTATGGTGATAATATGGTATGGTGATAATATGGTATGGTGATTATATGGTATGGTGATTATATGGTATGGTGATAATATGGTATGGTGATTATATGGTATGGTGATAATATGGTATGGTGATTATATGGTATGGTGATTATATGGTATGGTGATAATATGGTATGGTGATTATATGGTATGGTGATTATATGGTATGGTGATAATATGGTATGGTGAGGTCCCTCAGTATGGTGATAATATGGTCTCTCAGTATGGTGATTATATGGTATGGTGATAATATGGTATGGTGAGGTCTCTCAGTATGGTGATAATATGGTATGGTGAGATCTCTCAGTATGGTGATAATATGGTATGGTGAGGTCTCTCAGTATGGTGATAATATGGTATGGTGAGGTCTCTCAGTATGGTTATAATATGGTATGGTGAGGTCTCTCAGTATGGTGATAATATGGTATGGTGAGGTCCCTCAGTATGGTGATAATATGGTATGGTGATTATATGGTATGGTGATTATATGGTATGGTGATTATATGGTATGGTGATTATATGGTATGGTGATAATATGGTATGGTGAGGTCCCTCAGTATGGTGATAATATGGTCTCTCAGTATGGTGATTATATGGTATGGTGATAATATGGTATGGTGAGGTCTCTCAGTATGGTGATAATATGGTATGGTGAGATCTCTCAGTATGGTGATAATATGGTATGGTGAGGTCTCTCAGTATGGTGATAATATGGTATGGTGAGGTCTCTCAGTATGGTTATAATATGGTATGGTGAGGTCTCTCAGTATGGTGATAATATGGTATGGTGAGGTCCCTCAGTATGGTGATAATATGGTATGGTGATAATATGGTGAGGTCTCTCAGTATGGTGATAATATGGTATGGTGATAATATGGTATGGTGGTAATATGGTATGGTGATAATATGGTATGGTGATAATATGGTATGGTGAGGTCTCTCAGTATGGTGATAATATGGTATGGTGATAATATGGTATGGTGATAATATGGTATGGTGAGGTCTCTCAGTATGGTGATAATATGGTATGGTGAGGTGATAATATGGTATGGTGATAATATGGTATGGTGATAATATGGTATGGTGATAATATGGTATGGTGAGGTTTCTCAGTATGGTGATAATATGGTATGGTGAGGTCTCTCAGTATGGTGATAATATGGTATGGTGGTAATATGGTATGGTGAGGTCTCTCAGTATGGTGATAATATGGTATGGTGAAGTCTCTCAGTATGGTGATAATATGGTATGGTGAAGTCTCTCAGTTTGGTGATAATATGGTATGGTGGTAATATGGTATGGTGAGGTCTCTCAGTATGGTGATAATATGGTATGGTGAGGTCCCTCAGTATGGTGATAATATGGTATGGTGATAATATGGTATGGTGGTAATATGGTATGGTGGTAATATGGTATGGTGATAATATGGTATGGTGGTAATATGGTATGGTGGTAATATGGTATGGTGGTAATATGGTATGGTGGTAATATGGAATGGTGATAATATGGTATGGTGAGGTCTCTCAGTGTGGTGATAGTATGGTATGGTGAGGTCTCAGTATGGTGATAATATGGTATGGTGAGGTTTCTCAGTATGGTGATAATATGGTATGGTGATAATATGGTATGGTGGTAATATGGTATGGTGAGGTCTCTCAGTATGGTGATAATATGGTATGGTGAGGTCTCAGTATGGTGGTAATATGGTATGGTGATAATACGGTATGGTGATAATATGGTATGGTGATAATATGGTATGGTGATAATATGGTATGGTGGTAATATGGTATGGTGGTAATATGGAATGGTGGTAATATGGTATGGTGGTAATATGGAATGGTGATAATATGGTATGGTGAGGTCTCTCAGTGTGGTGATAGTATGGTATGGTGAGGTCTCAGTATGGTGATAATATGGTATGGTGAGGTCCCTCAGTATGGTGATAATATGGTATGGTGATAATATGGTATGGTGGTAATATGGTATGGTGGTAATATGGTATGGTGATAATATGGTATGGTGGTAATATGGTATGGTGGTAATATGGTATGGTGGTAATATGGAATGGTGATAATATGGTATGGTGAGGTCTCTCAGTGTGGTGATAGTATGGTATGGTGAGGTCTCAGTATGGTGATAATATGGTATGGTGAGGTTTCTCAGTATGGTGATAATATGGTATGGTGATAATATGGTATGGTGGTAATATGGTATGGTGAGGTCTCTCAGTATGGTGATAATATGGTATGGTGAGGTCTCTCAGTATGGTGGTAATATGGTATGGTGATAATACGGTATGGTGATAATATGGTATGGTGAGGTCTCTCAGTATGGTGATAATATGGTATGGTGAGGTCTCTCAGTATGGTGATAATATGGTATGGTGATAATATGGTATGGTGATAATATGGTATGGTGATAATATGGTATGGTGAGGTCTCTCAGTATGGTGATAATATGGTATGGTGAGGTCTCTCAGTATGGTGATAATATGGTATGGTGAGGTCTCTCAGTATGGTGATAATATGGTATGGTGAGGTCCCTCAGTATGGTGATAATATGGTATGGTGATAATATGGTATGGTGATAATATGTTATGGTGATAATATGGTATGGCGAGGTCTCTCAGTATGGTGGTAATATGGTATGGTGATAATATGCTATGGTGGTAATATGGTATGGTGAGGTCTCTCAGTATGGTGATAATATGGTATGGTGAGGTCTCTCAGTATGGTGATAATATGGTATGGTGAGGTCTCTCAGTATGGTGGTAATATGGTATGGTGATAATACGGTATGGTGATAATATGGTATGGTGAGGTCTCTCAGTATGGTGATAATATGGTATGGTGAGGTCTCTCAGTATGGTGATAATATGGTATGGTGATAATATGGTATGGTGATAATATGGTATGGTGATAATATGGTATGGTGATAATATGGTATGGTGAGGTCTCTCAGTATGGTGATAATATGGTATGGTGAGGTCTCTCAGTATGGTGATAATATGGTATGGTGAGGTCCCTCAGTATGGTGATAATATGGTATGGTGATAATATGGTATGGTGATAATATGTTATGGTGATAATATGGTATGGCGAGGTCTCTCAGTATGGTGGTAATATGGTATGGTGATAATATGCTATGCTGGTAATATGGTATGGTGAGGTCTCTCAGTATGGTGATAATATGGTACGGTGAGGTCTCTCAGTGTGGTGATAATATGGTATGGTGAGGTCTCTCAGTATGGTGATAATATTGTCTGGTGATAATATGGTATGGTGAGGTCCCTCACTATGGTGATAATATGGTATGGTGATGTCCCTCACTATGGTGATAATATGGTATGGTGAGGTCTCTCAGTTTGGTGATAATATGGTATGGTGATAATATGGTATGGTGATAATATGGTATGGTGGTAATATGGTATGGTGAGGTCCTTCACTATGTTGATAATATGGTATGGTGATGTCTCAGTATGTAGATAATATGGTCTGGTGATAATATGGTATGGTGAGGTCTCTCAGTATGGTGATAATATGGTATGGTGATAATATGGTATGGTGAGGTCTCTCAGTATGGTGATAATATGGTACGGTGAGGTCTCTCAGTGTGGTGATAATATGGTATGGTGAGGTCTCTCAGTATGGTGATAATATGGTATGGTGAGGTCTCTCAGTTTGGTGATAATATGGTCTGGTGATAATATGGTATGGTGAGGTCCCTCACTATGGTGATAATATGGTATGGTGATGTCCCTCACTATGGTGATAATATGGTATGGTGAGGTCTCTCAGTTTGGTGATAATATGGTCTGGTGATAATATGGTATGGTGATAATATGGTATGGTGATAATATGGTATGGTGAGGTCCCTCACTATGGTGATAATATGGTATGGTGATGTCCCTCACTATGGTGATAATATGGTATGGTGATAACATGGTATGGTGAGGTCTCTCAGTATGGTGATAATATGGTATGGTGAGGTCTCTCAGTTTGGTGATAATATAGTCTGGTGATAATATGGTATGGTGATAATATGGTATGGTGAGGTCCCTCACTATGGTGTTAATATGGTATGGTGATGTCCCTCACTATGGTGGTAATATGGTATGGTGAGGTCCTTCACTATGTTGATAATATGGTATGGTGATGTCTCAGTATGTTGATAATATGATCTGGTGAGGTCCCTCAGTATGGTGATAATATGGTATGGTGGTAATATGGTATGGTGGTAATATGGTATGGTGGTAATATGGTATGGTGATAATATGGTATGGTGGTAATATGGTATGGTGGTAATATGGTATGGTGGTAATATGGAATGGTGATAATATGGTATGGTGATAATATGGTATGGTGGTAATATGGTATGGTGATAATATGGTATGGTGATAAAATGGTATGGTGGTAATATGGTATGGTGATAATATGGTATGGTGATAATATGGTATGGTGATAATATGGTATGGTGGTAATATGGTATGGTGAGGTCTCTCAGTGTGGTGATAATATGGTATGGTGATAATATGGTATGGTGATAATATGGTATGGTGATAATATGGTATGGTGGTAATATGGTACGGTGAGGTCTCTCAGTATGGTGATAATATGGTATGGTGAGGTCCCTCAGTATGGTTATAATATGGTATGGTGAGGTCTCTCAGTATGGTGATAATATGGTATGGTGAGGTCTCTCAGTATGGTGATAATATGGTATGGTGATAATATGGTGTGGTGATAATATGGTATGGTGATAATATGGTATGGTGATAATATGGTATGGCGATAATATGGTATGGCGATAATAGGGTATGGTGATTATATGGTATGCTGAGGTCTCTCAGTATGGTGATAATATGGTATGGTGGTAATATGGTATGATGAGGTCTCTCAGTATGGTGATAATATGGTATGGTGATAATATGGTATGGTGAGGTCTCTCAGTATGGTTATAATATGGTATGCTGAGGTCTCTCAGTATGGTGATAATATGGTATGGTGAGGTCTCTCAGTATGGTGATAATATGGTATGGTGGTAATATGGTATGGTGAGGTCTCTCAGTATGGTGATAATATGGTATGGTGAGGTGATAATATGGTATGGTGATAATATGGTATGGTGATGATATGGTATGGTGGTAATATGGTATGGTGAGGTCTCTCAGTATGGTGATAATATGGTATGGTGGTAATATGTTATGGTGATAATATGGTATGGTGATAATATGGTATTGTGATAATATGGTATGGTGAGGTCTCTCAGTATGGTTATAATATGGTATGGTGGTAATATGGCATGGTGAGGTCCCTCAGTATGGTGATAATATGGTATGGTGATAATATGGTCTGGTGATAATATGGTATGGTGATAATATGGTATGGTGATAATATGGTATTGTGATAATATGGTATGGTGAGGTCTCTCAGTATGGTTATAATATGGTATGGTGGTAATATGGTATGGTGAGGTCTCTCAGTATGGTGATAATATGGTATGGTGATAATATGGTATGGTGAGGTCTCTCAGTATGGTGATAATATGGTATGGTGATAATATGGTCTGGTGATAATATGATATGGTGATAATATGGTATGGTGATAATATGGTATTGTGATAATATGGTATGGTGAGGTCTCTCAGTATGGTTATAATATGGTATGGTGAGGTCTCTCAGTATGGTGATAATATGGTATGGTGAGGTCTCTCAGTATGGTGATAATATGGAATGGTGATAATATGGTATGGTGATAATATGGTATGGTGAGGTCTCTCAGTATGGTGATAATATGGAATGGTGATAATATGGTATGGTGAGGTCTCTCAGTATGGTGATAATATGGTATGGTGATAATATGGTATGGTGATTATATGGTATGGTGATAATATGGTATGGTGATTATATGGTATGGTGATAATATGGTATGGTGATTATATGGTATGGTGATTATATGGTATGGTGATAATATGGTATGGTGATTATATGGTATGGTGATTATATGGTATGGTGATAATATGGTATGGTGAGGTCCCTCAGTATGGTGATAATATGGTCTCTCAGTATGGTGATTATATGGTATGGTGATAATATGGTATGGTGAGGTCTCTCAGTATGGTGATAATATGGTATGGTGAGATCTCTCAGTATGGTGATAATATGGTATGGTGAGGTCTCTCAGTATGGTGATAATATGGTATGGTGAGGTCTCTCAGTATGGTTATAATATGGTATGGTGAGGTCTCTCAGTATGGTGATAATATGGTATGGTGAGGTCCCTCAGTATGGTGATAATATGGTATGGTGATAATATGGTATGGTGAGGTCTCTCAGTATGGTGATAATATGGTATGGTGATAATATGGTATGGTGGTAATATGGTATGGTGATAATATGGTATGGTGATAATATGGTATGGTGAGGTCTCTCAGTATGGTGATAATATGGTATGGTGATAATATGGTATGGTGATAATATGGTATGGTGAGGTCTCTCAGTATGGTGATAATATGGTATGGTGAGGTGATAATATGGTATGGTGATAATATGGTATGGTGAGGTCTCTCAGTATGGTGATAATATGGTATGGTGAGGTCTCTCAGTATGGTGATAATATGGTATGGTGGTAATATGGTATGGTGAGGTCTCTCAGTATGGTGATAATATGGTATGGTGAAGTCTCTCAGTATGGTGATAATATGGTATGGTGAAGTCTCTCAGTTTGGTGATAATATGGTATGGTGAAGTCTCTCAGTTTGGTGATAATATGGTATGGTGGTAATATGGTATGGTGAGGTCTCTCAGTATGGTGATAATATGGTATGGTGAGGTCCCTCAGTATGGTGATAATATGGTATGGTGATAATATGGTATGGTGATAATATGGTGAGGTGATAATATGGTATGGTGGTAATATGGTATGGTGATAATATGGTATGGTGATAATATGGTATGGTGAGGTCTCTCAGTATGGTGATAATATGGTATGGTGATAATATGGTATGGTGATAATATGGTATGGTGAGGTCTCTCAGTATGGTGATAATATGGTATGGTGAGGTGATAATATGGTATGGTGATAATATGGTATGGTATGGTGATAATATGGTATGGTGGTAATATGGTATGGTGAGGTCTCTCAGTATGGTGATAATATGGTATGGTGATAATATGGTATGGTGATAATATGGTATGGTGAGGTCTCTCAGTATGGTGATAATATGGTATGGTGAGGTCTCTCAGTATGGTGATAATATGGTATGGTGAAGTCTCTCAGTATGGTGATAATATGGTATGGTGAAGTCTCTCAGTTTGGTGATAATATGGTATGGTGATAATATGGTATGGTGAAGTCTCTCAGTTTGGTGATAATATGGTATGGTGATGTCTCTCAGTATGGTTATAATATGGTATGGTGAGGTCTCTCAGTATGGTGATAATATGGTATGGTGAGGTCCCTCAGTATGGTGATAATATGGTATGGTGATAATATGGTATGGTGAGGTCTCTCAGTATGGTGATAATATGGTATGGTGATAATATGGTATGGTGGTAATATGGTATGGTGATAATATGGTATGGTGATAATATGGTATGGTGAGGTCTCTCAGTATGGTGATAATATGGTATGGTGATAATATGGTATGGTGATAATATGGTATGGTGAGGTCTCTCAGTATGGTGATAATATGGTATGGTGAGGTGATAATATGGTATGGTGATAATATGGTATGGTGATAATATGGTATGGTGATAATATGGTATGGTGAGGTCTCTCAGTATGGTGATAATATGGTATGGTGAGGTCTCTCAGTATGGTGATAATATGGTATGGTGGTAATATGGTATGGTGAGGTCTCTCAGTATGGTGATAATATGGTATGGTGAAGTCTCTCAGTATGGTGATAATATGGTATGGTGAAGTCTCTCAGTTTGGTGATAATATGGTATGGTGATAATATGGTATGGTGAAGTCTCTCAGTTTGGTGATAATATGGTATGGTGGTAATATGGTATGGTGAGGTCTCTCAGTATGGTGATAATATGGTATGGTGAGGTCCCTCAGTATGGTGATAATATGGTATGGTGATAATATGGTATGGTGATAATATGGTGAGGTGATAATATGGTATGGTGGTAATATGGTATGGTGATAATATGGTATGGTGATAATATGGTATGGTGAGGTCTCTCAGTATGGTGATAATATGGTATGGTGATAATATGGTATGGTGAGGTCTCTCAGTATGGTGATAATATGGTATGGTGAGGTGATAATATGGTATGGTGATAATATGGTATGGTGATAATATGGTATGGTGATAATATGGTATGGTGGTAATATGGTATGGTGATGTCTCTCAGTATGGTTATAATATGGTATGGTGAGGTCTCTCAGTATGGTGATAATATGGTATGGTGAGGTCCCTCAGTATGGTGATAATATGGTATGGTGATAATATGGTATGGTGAGGTCTCTCAGTATGGTGATAATATGGTATGGTGATAATATGGTATGGTGGTAATATGGTATGGTGATAATATGGTATGGTGATAATATGGTATGGTGAGGTCTCTCAGTATGGTGATAATATGGTATGGTGATAATATGGTATGGTGATAATATGGTATGGTGAGGTCTCTCAGTATGGTGATAATATGGTATGGTGAGGTGATAATATGGTATGGTGATAATATGGTATGGTGATAATATGGTATGGTGAAGTCTCTCAGTTTGGTGATAATATGGTATGGTGGTAATATGGTATGGTGAGGTCTCTCAGTATGGTGATAATATGGTATGGTGAGGTCCCTCAGTATGGTGATAATATGGTATGGTGATAATATGGTATGGTGATAATATGGTGAGGTGATAATATGGTATGGTGGTAATATGGTATGGTGATAATATGGTATGGTGATAATATGGTATGGTGAGGTCTCTCAGTATGGTGATAATATGGTATGGTGATAATATGGTATGGTGAGGTCTCTCAGTATGGTGATAATATGGTATGGTGAGGTGATAATATGGTATGGTGATAATATGGTATGGTGATAATATGGTATGGTGGTAATATGGTATGGTGAGGTCTCTCAGTATGGTGATAATATGGTATGGTGGTAATATGGTATGGTGAGGTCTCTCAGTATGGTGATAATATGGTATGGTGAGGTCCCTCAGTATGGTGATAATATGGTATGGTGATAATATGGTATGGTGATAATATGGTGAGGTGATAATATGGTATGGTGGTAATATGGTATGGTGATAATATGGTATGGTGATAATATGGTATGGTGAGGTCTCTCAGTATGGTGATAATATGGTATGGTGATAATATGGTATGGTGATAATATGGTATGGTGAGGTCTCTCAGTATGGTGATAATATGGTATGGTGAGGTGATAATATGGTATGGTGATAATATGGTATGGTGATAATATGGTATGGTGATAATATGGTATGGTGGTAATATGGTATGGTGAGGTCTCTCAGTATGGTGATAATATGGTATGGTGATAATATGGTATGGTGATAATATGGTATGGTGAGGTCTCTCAGTATGGTGATAATAT
The DNA here is from genome assembly GCF_034236695.1 of Oncorhynchus nerka. Classification (NCBI taxonomy): domain Eukaryota; kingdom Metazoa; phylum Chordata; class Actinopteri; order Salmoniformes; family Salmonidae; genus Oncorhynchus; species Oncorhynchus nerka. Next base: position 742,788 of record NC_088401.1, on the reverse strand, counting down.
GGTATGGTGAGGTCTCTCAGTATGGTGATAATATGGTATGGTGAAGTCTCTCAGTATGGTGATAATATGGTATGGTGAAGTCTCTCAGTTTGGTGATAATATGGTATGGTGATAATATGGTATGGTGAAGTCTCTCAGTTTGGTGATAATATGGTATGGTGATGTCTCTCAGTATGGTTATAATATGGTATGGTGAGGTCTCTCAGTATGGTGATAATATGGTATGGTGAGGTCCCTCAGTATGGTGATAATATGGTATGGTGATAATATGGTATGGTGAGGTCTCTCAGTATGGTGATAATATGGTATGGTGATAATATGGTATGGTGGTAATATGGTATGGTGATAATAATGGTATGGTGATAATATGGTATGGTGAGGTCTCTCAGTATGGTGATAATATGGTATGGTGATAATATGGTATGGTGATAATATGGTATGGTGAGGTCTCTCAGTATGGTGATAATATGGTATGGTGATAATATGGTATGGTGATAATATGGTATGGTGATAATATGGTATGGTGATAATATGGTATGGTGAGGTCTCTCAGTATGGTGATAATATGGTATGGTGAGGTCTCTCAGTATGGTGATAATATGGTATGGTGATAATATGGTATGGTGAGGTCTCTCAGTATGGTGATAATATGGTATGGTGATCTATGGTATGGTGATAATATGGTATGGTGAAGTCTCTCAGTTTGGTGATAATATGGTATGGTGATAATATGGTATGGTGAAGTCTCTCAGTTTGGTGATAATATGGTATGGTGGTAATATGGTATGGTGAGGTCTCTCAGTATGGTGATAATATGGTATGGTGAGGTCCCTCAGTATGGTGATAATATGGTATGGTGATAATATGGTGATGGTGATAATATGGTATGGTGGTATCAGGTATGGTGATAATATGGTATGGTGATAATATGGTATGGTGAGGTCTCTCAGTATGGTGATAATATGGTATGGTGATAATATGGTATGGTGATAATATGGTATGGTGAGGTCTGGTCATGGTATGGTGATAATATGGTATGGTGATAATATGGTATGGTGATCTATGGTATGGTGATAATATGGTATGGTGATAATATGGTATGGTGAGGTCTCTCAGGTATGGTGATAATATGGTATGGTGATAATATGGTATGGTGATAATATGGTATGGTGATCTCTCAGTATGGTGATAATATGGTATGGTGAGGTCTCTCAGTATGGTGATAATATGGTATGGTGATGGTATGGTGATAATATGGTATGGTGATAATATGGTATGGTGATAATCTGGTATGGTGATAATATGGTATGGTGAGGTCTCTCAGTTTGGTGATAATATGGTATGGTGATAATATGGTATGGTGAAGTCTCTCAGTGGTGATGGTGATAGTATGGTGATATGGTATGGTGATAATATGGTATGGTGAGGTCTCTCAGTATGGTGATAATATGGTATGGTGAGGTCTCTCAGTATGGTGATAATATGGTATGGTGATAATATGGTATGGTGATAATATGGTATGGTGAGGTCTCTCAGTATGGTGATAATATGGTATGGTGATAATATGGTATGGTGATAATATGGTATGGTGATAATATGGTATGGTAATCAGTATGGTGATAATATGGTAATGGTGATCCCTGGTATGGTGATAATATGGTATGGTGAGTCTCTCATGGTATGGTGATAATATGGTATGGTGGTCATATGGTATGGTGATAATATGGTATGTTAAGGTCTCTCAGTATGGTGATAATATGGTATGGTGATAATATGGCATGGTGATAATATGGTATGGTGGTAATATGGTATGGTGGTAATATGGTATGGTGGTAATATGGCATGGTGATAATATGGTATGGTGGTAATATGGTATGGTGGTAATATGGTATGGTGATAATATGGTATGGTGGTAATATGGTATGGTGATAATATGGTATGTTGAGGTCTCTCAGTATTGTGATAATATGGAATGGTGATAATATGGTATGTTGAGGTCTCTCAGTATTGTGATAATATGGTATGGTGAGGTCCCTCAGTATGGTGATAATATGGTATGGTGAGGTCTCTCAGTGTGGTGATAGTATGGTATGGTGAGGTCTCTCAGTATGGTGATAATATGGAATGGTGATAATATGGTATGGTGATAATATGGTATGGTGATAATATGGTATGGTGAGGTCTCAGTATGGTGATAATATGGTATGGTGATAATATGGTATGGTGATAATATGGTATGGTGAGGTCTCTCAGTATGGTGATAATATGGTATGGTGAGGTCTCTCAGTATGGTGATAATATGGTATGGTGATAATATGGTATGGTGATAATATGGTATGGTGATAATATGGTATGGTGATAATATGGTATGGTGATAATATGGTATGGTGAGGTCTCTCAGTATGGTGATAATATGGTATGGTGATAATATGGTATGGTGATAATATGGTATGGTGAGGTCTCTCAGTATGGTGATAATATGGTATGGTGATCTCTGGTATGGTGATAATATGGTATGGTGATAATGGTATGGTGAGGTCTCTCAGTATGGTGATAATATGGTATGGTGATAATATGGTATGGTGATAATATGGTATGGTGAGGTCTCTCAGTATGGTGATAATATGGTATGGTGATAATATGGTATGGTGATAATATGGGTATGGTGATCTCTCAGTATGGTGATAATATGGTATGGTGATAATATGGTATGGTGATAATATGGTATGGTGATAATGGTGATAATATGGTATGGTGATCTCTATGGTATGGTGATAATATGGTATGGTGATTATCAGTATGGTGATAATATGGTATGGTGATAATATGGTATGGTGATCTATCAGTATGGTGATAATATATGGTGATGGTGATAATATGGTATGGTGATAATATGTATGGTGATAATATGGTATGGTGATAATATGGTATGGTGATAATATGGTATGGTGAGGTCTCTCAGTATGGTGATAATATGGTATGGTGATCTCTCAGTATGGTGATAATAATATGGTATGGTGATAATATGATGGTGAGGTCTCTCAGTATGGTGATAATATGGTATGGTGATAATATGGTATGGTGATAATATGGTATGGTGATGATAATATGGTATGGTGATAATATGGTATGGTGATAATATGGTATGGTGATAATATGGTATGGTGATCTCTCAGTATGGTGATAATATGGTATGGTGATAATATGGTATGGTGATAATATGGTATGGTGATAATATGGTATGGTGATAATATGGTATGGTGAGGTCTCTCAGTATGGTGATAATATGGTATGGTGATAATATGGTATGGTGATAATATGGTATGGTGAGGTCCCTCAGTATGGTGATAATATGGTATGGTGAGAATATGGTATGGTGATAATATGGTATGGTGAGGTCTCTCAGTATGGTGATAATATGGTATGGTGAGGTCTCTCAGTATGGTGATAATATGGTATGGTGGTAATATGGTATGGTGAGGTCTCTCAGTATGGTGATAATATGGTATAATATGGTGGTGAGGTCCCTCAGTATGGTATGGTGATAATATGGTATGGTGAGGTCTCTCAGTATGGTGATAATATGGTATGGTGATAATATGGTATGGTGAGGTCCTTTGGTGATAATATGGTATGGTGATAATATGGTATGGTGGTGATAATATGGTATGGTGATAATATGGTATGGTGAGGTCCCTCAGTATGGTGATAATATGGTATGGTGATAATATGGTATGGTGATAATATGGTAATAATGGTATGGTGATAATATGGTATGGTGATAATATGGTATGGTGATAATATGGTATGGTGATCTCTCAGTATGGTGATAATATGGTATGGTGATAATATGGTATGGTGAGGTCTCTCAGTATGGTGATAATATGGTATGGTGATAATATCAGTATGGTGATAATATGGTATGGTGAGGTCTCTCAGTATGGTGATAATATGGTATGGTGATCTCTCCAGGTAATGTGATAATATGGTATGGTGATAATATGGTATGGTGAGGTATGGTGATAATATGGTGATGTATGGTGATAATATGGTATGGTGAGGTCTCTCAGTATGGTGATAATATGGTATAATGGTGATAATATGGTATGGTCTCTGATGGTGATAATATGGTATGGTGAGGTCTCTCAGTATGGTGATAATATGGTATGGTGAGGTCTCTCAGTATGGTGATAATATGGTATGGTGAGGTCCCTCAGTATGGTGATAATATGGTATGGTGATAATCCCTGGTATGGTGATAATATGGTATGGTGATAATATGGTATGGTGATAATCTCAGTATGGTGATAATATGGTATGGTGATAATATGGTATGGTGATAATATGGTATGGTGATAATGGTATGACATTGATATGGTATGGTGAGGTCCCTCAATGGTGATAATATGGTATGGTGATCCCTATGGTATGGTGATAATATGGTATGGGTGAGGTCCCTCAGTATGGTAATGGGTGATAATATGGTATGGTGATAATATGGTATGGTGATCCCTCAGTATGGTGATAATATGGTATGGTGATAATATGGTATGGTGATAATATGGTATGGTGATAATATGGTATGGTGATAATATGGTATGGTGATAATATGGTATGGTGATAATATGGTATGGTGATGAATGGTATGGTGATAATATGGTATGGTGATAATATGGTATGGTGATAATATGGTATGGTGAGTATGGTATGGTGATAATATGGTGATAATGGTGTCTCTCAGTATGGTGATAATATGGTATGGTGAGGTCCCTCAGTATGGTGATAATATGGTATGGTGATAATATGGTATGGTGATCTATGGTATGGTGATAATATGGTATGGTGAGGTCTCTCAGTATGGTGATAATATGGTATGGTGATAATCCCTCAGTATGGTGATAATATGGTATGGTGATAATATGGTATGGTGATAATATCAGTATGGTGATAATATGGTATGGTGATAATATGGTATGGTGGGTCCTCATGGTGATAATATGGTATGGTGAGGTCCCTCAGTATGGTGATAATATGGTATGGTGATAATATGGTATGGTGAGGTCCCTCAGTATGGTGATAATATGGTATAATATGGTATGGTGATAATATGGTATGGTGATAATATGGTGATAATATGGTATGGTGATAATATGGTATGGTGATAATATGGTATGGTGAGGTCTCTCAGTATGGTGATAATATGGTATGGTGATAATATGGTATGGTGATAATATGGTGATAATCAGGTATGGTGATAATATGGTATGGTGAGGTCTCTCAGTATGGTGATAATATGGTATGGTGATAATATGGTATGGTGAGGTCTCTCAGTATGGTGATAATATGGTATGGTGATAGTATGGTGATAATATGGTATGGTGAGGTCTCTCAGTATGGTGATAATATGGTATGGTGAGGTCTCTCAGTATGGTGATAATATGGTATGGTGATAATATGGTATGGTGATAATATGGTATGGTGATAATCTCTCAGTATGGTGATAATATGGTATGGTGATAATATGGTATGGTGATAATATGGTATGGTGAGGTCTCTCAGTATGGTGATAATATGGTATGGTGATAATATGGTATGGTGATAATATGGTATGGTGATAATATGGTATGGTGATAATATGGTATGGTGATAATATGGTATGGTGAGGTCTCTCAGTATGGTGATAATATGGTATGGTGATAATATGGTATGGTGATAATATGGTATGGTGATAATATGGTATGGTGAGGTCTCTCAGTATGGTGATAATATGGTATGGTGATAATATGGTATGGTGATAATATGGTATGGTGAGGTCTCTCAGTATGGTGATAATATGGTATGGTGATAATATGGTATGGTGATAATATGGTATGGTGAATCTCTCAGTATGGTGATAATATGGTATGGTGAGGTCTCTCAGTATGGTGATAATATGGTATGGTGATAATATGGTATGGTGATAATATGGTATGGTGATAATATGGTATGGTGATAATATGGTATGGTGATAATATGGTATGGTGATAATATGGTATGGTGATAATATGGTATGGTGATAATATGGTATGGTGAGGTCTCTCAGTATGGTGATAATATGGTATGGTGAGGTCCCTCAGTATGGTGATAATATGGTATGGTGATAATATGGTATGGTGATAATATGGTATGGTGATAATATGGTATGGTGATTATATGGTATGGTGATGTCTCTCAGTATGGTGATAATATGGTATGGTGATAATATGGTATGGTGATAATATGGTATGGTGGTAATATGGTATGGTGAGGTCTCTCAGAATGGTGATAATATGGTATGGTGAGGTCTCAGTATGGTGATAATATGGTATGGTGATAATATGGTATGGTGATAATATGGTATGGTGAGGTCTCTCAGTATGGTGATAATATGGTATGGTGATAATATGGTATGGTGATAATATGGTATGGTGATAATATGGTATGGTGATAATATGGTATGGTGAGGTCTCTCAGTATGGTGATAATATGGTATGGTGATGTCTCTCAGTATGGTGATAATATGGTATGGTGATGTCTCTCAGTATGGTGATAATATAGTATGGTGATAATATGGTATGGTGATAATATGGTATGGTGATAATATGGTATGGTGAGGTCTCTCAGTATGGTGATAATATGGTATGGTATGGTGATAATATGGTATGGTGAGGTCTCTCAGTATGGTGATAATATGGTATGGTGAGGTCTCTCAGTATGGTGATAATATGGTATGGTGAGGTCTCTCAGTATGGTGATAATATGGTATGGTGAGGTCCCTCAGTATGGTGATAA